>NW_027454781.1:0-60296 GCF_040206685.1 Ascaphus truei
AAGACAGTATTCACCAGCGCAGAGAGGCGCGGGACAGTATTCACCAGCGCAGAGAGGCGCGGGACAGTATTCACCAGCGCATTCTGAAGCAGGGATACTTTGAAAATCTGACCTGTTGGGGGGGGGTGTTGATGAGTGGAGTTGAACGCCTCTCGTATGGGATAAGGGATAAGAAGACCTAGCAGTTCCTCTAACTTAAGTAACAGAGAATATTGGGTCTCACGGCTAAAATCCACCCGATGTCCCCTCTCCTAATCGCACATAAATTAAAAGGATGCAGGTGCAATGCCATATAGCAGCATATATTACACCTATATGAAAATGTGCAGATCCCATATAGCAGCATATATTACACCTATATGAAATGTGCAATCCCATGTAGCAGCATATATTACACCTATATGAAATGTGCAGATCCCATGTAGCAGCATATATTACACCTATATGAAATGTGCAGATCCCATGTAGCAGCATATATTACACCTATATGAAATGTGCAGATCCCATATAGCAGCATATATTACACCTATATGAAACGTGCAGATCCCATATAGCAGCATATATTACACCTATATGAAACGTGCAGATCCCATATAGCAGCATATATTACACCTATATGAAACGTGCAGATCCCATATAGCAGCATATATTACACCTATATGAAATGTGCAGATCCCATATAGCAGCATATATTACACCTATATGAAATGTGCAGATCCCATATAGCAGCATATATTACACCTATATGAAATGTGCAGATCCCATATAGCAGCATATATTACACCTATATGAAACGTGCAGATCCCATGTAGCAGCATATATTACAACTATATGAAACGTGCAGATCCCATGTAGCAGCATATATTACACCTATATGAAACGTGCAGATCCCATGTAGCAGCATATATTACACCTATATGAAACGTGCAGATCCCATATAGCAGCATATATTACACCTATATGAAATGTGCAGATCCCATGTAGCAGCATATATTACACCTATATGAAACGTGCAGATCCCATATAGCAGCATATATTACACCTATATGAAACGTGCAGATCCCATGTAGCAGCATATATTACACCTATATGAAACGTGCAGATCCCATGTAGCAGCATATATTACACCTATATGAAACGTGCAGATCCCATGTAGCAGCATATATTACACCTATATGAAACGTGCAGATCCCATATAGCAGCATATATTACACCTATATGAAATGTGCAGATCCCATGTAGCAGCATATATTACACCTATATGAAACGTGCAGATCCCATATAGCAGCATATATTACACCTATATGAAACGTGCAGATCCCATGTAGCAGCATATATTACACCTATATGAAACGTGCAGATCCCATGTAGCAGCATATATTACACCTATATGAAACGTGCAGATCCCATATAGCAGCATATATTACACCTATATGAAATGCGCAGATCCCATATAGCAGCATATATTACACCTATATGAAACGTGCAGATCCCATATAGCAGCATATATTACACCTATATGAAATGTGCAGATCCCATATAGCAGCATATATTACACCTATATGAAATGTGCAGATCCCATATAGCAGCATATATTACACCTATATGAAATGTGCAGATCCCATATAGCAGCATATATTACACCTATATGAAACGTGCAGATCCCATGTAGCAGCATATATTACAACTATATGAAACGTGCAGATCCCATGTAGCAGCATATATTACACCTATATGAAACGTGCAGATCCCATGTAGCAGCATATATTACACCTATATGAAACGTGCAGATCCCATATAGCAGCATATATTACACCTATATGAAATGTGCAGATCCCATGTAGCAGCATATATTACACCTATATGAAACGTGCAGATCCCATATAGCAGCATATATTACACCTATATGAAACGTGCAGATCCCATGTAGCAGCATATATTACACCTATATGAAACGTGCAGATCCCATGTAGCAGCATATATTACACCTATATGAAACGTGCAGATCCCATGTAGCAGCATATATTACACCTATATGAAACGTGCAGATCCCATATAGCAGCATATATTACACCTATATGAAATGTGCAGATCCCATGTAGCAGCATATATTACACCTATATGAAACGTGCAGATCCCATATAGCAGCATATATTACACCTATATGAAACGTGCAGATCCCATGTAGCAGCATATATTACACCTATATGAAACATGCAGATCCCATGTAGCAGCATATATTACACCTATATGAAACGTGCAGATCCCATGTAGCAGCATATATTACACCTATATGAAATGTGCAGATCCCATGTAGCAGCATATATTACACCTATATGAAATGTGCAGATCCCATGTAGCAGCATATATTACACCTATATGAAACGTGCAGATCCCATGTAGCAGCATATATTACACCTATATGAAACGTGCAGATCCCATGTAGCAGCATATATTACACCTATATGAAATGTGCAGATCCCATGTAGCAGCATATATTACACCTATATGAAATGTGCAGATCCCATGTAGCAGCATATATTACACCTATATGAAACGTGCAGATCCCATGTAGCAGCATATATTACACCTATATGAAACGTGCAGATCCCATGTAGCAGCATATATTACACCTATATGAAACGTGCAGATCCCATATAGCAGCATATATTACACCTATATGAAATGCGCAGATCCCATATAGCAGCATATATTACACCTATATGAAACGTGCAGATCCCATGTAGCAGCATATATTACACCTATATGAAACGTGCAGATCCCATGTAGCAGCATATATTACACCTATATGAAACGTGCAGATCCCATGTAGCAGCATATATTACACCTATATGAAATGCGCAGATCCCATGTAGCAGCATATATTACACCTATATGAAACGTGCAGATCCCATGTAGCAGCATATATTACACCTATATGAAACGTGCAGATCCCATGTAGCAGCATATATTACACCTATATGAAACGTGCAGATCCCATGTAGCAGCATATATTACACCTATATGAAACGTGCAGATCCCATGTAGCAGCATATATTACACCTATATGAAACGTGCAGATCCCATGTCGGCCTAAACGAGATCCGTGAGAATACAGGAAGTAGACTTTTTTTTTTCTGTTCCCAAAAAATCTTATTTCTGCCCCCAAAAAATAACAAGGAATTGTTGTGAGCGTTCCCTGTGAAATTCTTATTTCTGACTACATGGGACGGCGCCCGTAGCCCGTCGTGTACCTCGTTGCAAAGCGATGTGAGACCCGGCGTCGCTCGTGCGCCTGGCAGAGGACGGTTTACGGTTAGAAAGCAGACACACCCCGAAAGAAGCACACGGCACAGACGGCGGATTTCCAGGTTACAAACTTTAAAAGAAACAACAAAATCAGAAACATAATTAGAGGTTACAATAAACGGACCGGCATGATATGCGCTAGAAGCATGCAAACGGCTAAAGGGCGCCACGCTAAAGAGGGAGCAGCGTCACATCGCCACGCTACAGCGGGAGCAGCGTCACATCGCCACGCTAAGGAGGGAGCAGCGTCACATCACTCACCCATTCTCTACCGGGCGCCACACTAAGGAGGGAGCAGCGTCACATCACTCACCCATTCTCTACCGGGCGCCACACTAAGGAGGGAGCAGCGTCACATCACTCACCCATTCTCTACCGGGCGCCACACTACAGAGGGAGCAGCGTCACATCACTCACCCATTCTCTACCGGGCGCCACACTAAGGAGGGAGCAGCGTCACATCACTCACCCATTCTCTACCGGGCGCCACACTACAGAGGGAGCAGCGTCACATCACTCACCCATTCTCTACCGGGCGCCACACTACAGAGGGAGCAGTGTCACATCACTCACCCATTCTCTACCGGGCGCCACACTAAGGAGGGAGCAGCGTCACATCACTCACCCATTCTCTACCGGGCGCCACACTACGGCGGGAGCAGCGTCACATCACTCACCCATTCTCTACATGAGTAAGACAGTGAATGGGCTCAAACTTCAAACGTTCAATTATTGTGTATAAATAGATGGGGGCGAGAGGGGGTACTAACTTCCAGGAAAGTACTGGGGAGGGTTTGAAGGCCCTCCCTGTCGGCCGAGAGATGGCCAAGATTGACCTGCGAAAGTTAGCGCGCTACAGGGAAAACAATGGCAGTCGCTGGGTTTCTCCTACGCTTCTCCATTAGCACCAACAAGTCCGTGACTCGGGAAGCTGGGGCAATGGGTTTAGCCCTTGGTGGATGGAGAGTTTTTGGAGTTTCTTTATTCCTACATACTCACTATCTTTGGAAGGGGTGGCCTCCTGTCTACTGAAGACCCCCTTTTGCCGCTGGAGGTGGCCAGCAACACGGCGTCAGGCTCTCACATCATCATGGTGTGCAGTACCAGGTGACTGTCCGGGTTGTGGGTCCTCTGGTGAATGAGAAGGTGGGAACTCTGGCGGAAGCTCTTCCCGCACACGGCACAGGTGTAGGGCCTCTCCCCAGTGTGCACCCGCTGGTGTGTCACCAGTGAGGAGTTGCGGCTGAAGCACTTTCCACACTCGTTGCACACAAAGGGCTTCTCCCCCGTGTGGATGCGCTGGTGGATGACCAAGTAGGAGCTCTGGCTGAAGCTCTTCCCACACTCCTTGCAGGTGTAGCGCTTTTCCCCTCGGTGGACACGGTGGTGGCGGTTGTAATCAGAGCTGTGAATGAAGCCCTTGCCGCACTCAAAGCAGGTGTACGGCTTCTCCCCCGTGTGGGTCCTCTGGTGTGTCACCAGCGTGGAGTTGCAGCTGAAGCTCTTGCCGCAGCGCAGGCAGGTGTAGGGCTTCTCCCCGGTGTGAATTCTCTGATGCGTCACCAGCTGGGAGCTCCTCCTGAAGCATTTCCCGCACTCCGTGCAGCTAAAGGGCTTCTCCCCCGTGTGGGTTCTCTTATGCCTCAGATAAGCCGACTTGTACCGACTTGTTTTCCCACACTCTACGCAAATATACTTTTTGTCCTTCGCATCTGGTTCCTGCAAGATCTTTATGGCTTTGAAGGCCTTTAACCGCTGCTCCGAGGAGTGCGAGTGTGCTCTGGCCGAGGCCAGGCTCGTCTCATCCTCTCCGAAGGCTATATCCTCATGCTCTCCGAAGGCTATATCCTCATGCTCTCCGAAAGCCATATCCCCATGCTGTTCGAAAGCCACATCCCCATGGTCAAACGGGTAGGAGCTTTCCCCCATTTGAAAGCCCTCGTCCTCCTCCTCCGCTCCCTCTTCTTTTCTGGTGGACGCCCTCTCGCTCGCCAGGTTCTGCAGGTGTGCAATGATGTTGGTGAGCTTGCTTGCACCCTTACCGCTGGAGCCAGGTTTCTCCGGGGAGCTGCTGGACGGGCTGTCCTCCTTCTTGTCCAACTCACATGAGCTCCCTTCGCTCTCCTCGCCGGCAGCGGACAGGGAGGTCTCGTCCTGACAGTCCAGCAGAACCCCGCACTGCTGCAGGTAAGTGGGGCCATCCTCGTCGTCCTCGTCACAATTCATGGTGCCATATCCTTCTGTGGAAGAGGGAGAAAGTGTGCAATGTAAGGACTGCTGATTAACGCGAAGAGCAAGAAACAAAGTGAGAGAGGGGGTGTGACGGTGAGGGGGTAACCAGGCTCAATAATAAAGGTTAAGCCCACTTGGTTACCCCTGATTCGTGGTTTGGGGTCCTAGAGTGTCAGCTCTTGGGCCCGGGCATTGTGGATGCATTACTGTGACAGTGTGCAAAATATGCGACACATCTGATCATGTAGACTACATGGCTGGTGTTACAGTTGATGAATGTCTGTATGTTTTTTGTTATATTTGGTTTAAGACATTCAATCTTTTTTGATGGTCTTGCAAACTGACAGATATTGCAATGTCCACACCGAAAAAAGCCTCTAGGTATATTACTTATACCCCAGTGTGTTGTGTCGAGAAAAGGCTAGGTGACAAGTATGTCGCCAGTGATTTGGCCCTGCGAAATACCAATTTGGGCCTATTATGCGTGATGGCTTTTAGGCCTACATCCAGTTTAAGAGTATCCCAGTGTTTCTCAATGATGGTTCGAATATTGTTGGACTGGCTACTCTGTTGTGTAATGAAAAGTGGTGTAGGTTTAGATTGTCCACCACTCCACTGTTTCTTCTTCCCCCCTTGTATGGACAAGAGATCTTCCCTATTCATGTTTTTAACTAGGGTATATGTCTCTAAGAGGTCTTTTTCTTTATAACCCCTGTCCATAAATCTGGCAATATGGTTGTGGGCCTGTGCCTCAAAACGGTCTTCCGTTGAACATAATCTCCTGAGACGCATAAGTTGTCCCTTCGGTATCCCTCAGTGTTGAAGCTGTTTCTTCATTATGGACTAAGGCTTTATGGGGATAAGAAACCAGGCTCATTTATCAACACAATAAGGGACTAATAATCACGCTATGGTGCAACAACATTAATGCTGCATTATCTTACCAGGTGATTTTTTTTGGAGCACCCAATTAGGGAATCTTCCCTTTTTTCTACGGACAGAGAAACAGAGCGAGCGCGAGAGCTGGACAGAGAAACAGAGCGAGCGCGAGAGCTGGACAGAGAAACAGAGCGAGCGCGAGAGCTGGACAGAGAAACAGAGCGAGCGCGAGAGCTGGACAGAGAAACAGAGCGAGTGCTGGACAGAGAAACAGAGCGAGCGCGAGAGCTGGACAGAGAAACAGAGCGAGTGCTGGACAGAGACACAGAGCGAGTGTGAGAGCTGGACAGAGAAACAGAGCGAGCGCGAGAGCTGGACAGAGAAACAGAGCGAGCGCGAGAGCTGGACAGAGAAACAGAGCGAGCGCGAGAGCTGGACAGAGAAACAGAGCGAGCGCGAGAGCTGGACAGAGAAACAGAGAGAGCGCGAGAGCGTGAGCTGAACAGAGAAACAGAGCGAGCGCGAGAGCTGGACAGAGAAACAGAGCGAGCGCGAGAGCTGGACAGAGAAACAGAGCGAGCGCGAGAGCTGGACAGAGAAACAGAGCGAGCGCGAGAGCTGGACAGAGAAACAGAGCGAGCGCGAGAGCTGGACAGAGAAACAGAGCGAGCGCGAGAGCTGGACAGAGAAACAGAGCGAGCGCGAGAGCTGGACAGAGAAACAGAGAGAGCACGAGAGCGTGAGCTGAACAGAGAAACAGAGCGAGCGCGAGAGCTGGACAGAGAAACAGAGCGAGCGCGAGAGCTGGACAGAGAAACAGAGCGAGCGCGAGAGCTGGACAGAGAAACAGAGCGAGCGCGAGAGCTGGACAGAGAAACAGAGCGAGCGCGAGAGCTGGACAGAGAAACAGAGCGAGCGCGAGAGCTGGACAGAGAAACAGAGCGAGCGCGAGAGCTGGACAGAGAAACAGAGCGAGCGCGAGAGCTGGACAGAGAAACAGAGCGAGCGCGAGAGCTGGACAGAGAAACAGAGCGAGCGCGAGAGCTGGACAGAGAAACAGAGCGAGCGCGAGAGCTGGACAGAGAAACAGAGCGAGCGCGAGAGCTGGACAGAGAAACAGAGCGAGCGCGCGAGCTGGACAGAGAAACAGAGCGAGCGCGAGAGCTGGACAGAGAAACAGAGCGAGCGCGAGAGCTGGACAGAGAAACAGAGCGAGCGCGAGAGCTGGACAGAGAAACAGAGAGAGCGCGAGAGCTGGACAGAGAAACAGAGCGAGCGCGAGAGCTGGACAGAGAAACAGAGCGAGCGCGAGAGCTGAACAGAGAAACAGAGCGAGCGCGCGAGCTGGACAGAGAAACAGAGCGAGCGCGAGAGCTGGACAGAGAAACAGAGAGAGCACGAGAGCTGGACAGAGAAACAGAGCGAGCGCGAGAGCTGGACAGAGAAACAGAGCGAGCGCGAGAGCTGGACAGAGAAACAGAGCGAGCGTGAGAGCTGGACAGAGAAACAGAGCGAGCGCGAGAGCTGGACAGAGAAACAGAGAGAGCACGAGAGCTGGACAGAGAAACAGAGCGAGCGCGAGAGCTGGACAGAGAAACAGAGAGAGCACGAGAGCTGGACAGAGAAACAGAGCGAGCGCGAGAGCTGGACAGAGAAACAGAGCGAGAGCGTGAGCTGGACAGAGAAACAGAGCGAGCGCGAGAGCTGGACAGAGAAACAGAGCGAGCGCGCTAGCTGGACAGAGAAACAGAGAGAGCACGAGAGCTGGACAGAGAAACAGAGCGAGCGCGAGAGCGTGAGCTGAACAGAGAAACAGAGCGAGCGCGAGAGCTGAACAGAGAAACAGAGCGAGCGCGAGAGCTGGACAGAGAAACAGAGCGAGCGCGAGAGCTGGACAGAGAAACAGAGCGAGCGCGAGAGCTGGACAGAGAAACAGAGCGAGCGCGAGAGCTGGACAGAGAAACAGAGCGAGTGCTGGACAGAGAAACAGAGCGAGCGTGAGAGCTGGACAGAGAAACAGAGCGAGCGCGAGAGCTGGACAGAGAAACAGAGCGAGCGCGAGAGCTGGACAGAGAAACAGAGCGAGCGCGAGAGCTGGACAGAGAAACAGAGCGAGCGCGAGAGCTGGACAGAGAAACAGAGCGAGCGCGAGAGCTGGACAGAGAAACAGAGCGAGCGCGAGAGCGTGAGCTGAACAGAGAAACAGAGCGAGCGCGAGAGCTGGACAGAGAAACAGAGCGAGCGCGAGAGCTGGACAGAGAAACAGAGCGAGCGCGCTAGCTGGACAGAGAAACAGAGCGAGCGCGAGAGCTGGACAGAGAAACAGAGCGAGCGCGAGAGCTGGACAGAGAAACAGAGCGAGCGCGAGAGCTGGACAGAGAAACAGAGCGAGCGCGCTAGCTGGACAGAGAAACAGAGCGAGCGCGAGAGCTGGACAGAGAAACAGAGCGAGCGTGAGAGCGCGAGAGCTGGACAGAGAAACAGAGCGAGCGCGTGAGCTGAACAGAGAAACAGAGCGAGTGCGAGAGCTGGACAGAGAAACAGAGCGAGCGCGAGAGCTGGACAGAGAAACAGAGCGAGCGCGAGAGCTGGACAGAGAAACAGAGCGAGCGCGAGAGCTGGACAGAGAAACAGAGCGAGCGCGAGAGCTGGACAGAGAAACAGAGCGAGCGCGAGAGCTGGACAGAGAAACAGAGCGAGCGCGAGAGCTGGACAGAGAAACAGAGCGAGCGCGAGAGCTGGACAGAGAAACAGAGCGAGCGCGAGAGCTGGACAGAGAAACAGAGCGAGCGCGCGAGCTGGACAGAGAAACAGAGCGAGCGCGAGAGCTGGACAGAGAAACAGAGCGAGCGCGAGAGCTGGACAGAGAAACAGAGCGAGCGCGAGAGCTGGACAGAGAAACAGAGCGAGCGTGAGAGCTGGACAGAGAAACAGAGCGAGCGCGAGAGCTGGACAGAGAAACAGAGCGAGCGCGAGAGCTGGACAGAGAAACAGAGCGAGCGCGAGAGCGTGAGCTGGACAGAGAAACAGAGAGAGCACGAGAGCGTGAGCTGGACAGAGAAACAGAGCGAGCGCGAGAGCTGAACAGAGAAACAGAGCGAGCGCGCGAGCTGGACAGAGAAACAGAGCGAGCGTGAGAGCTGGACAGAGAAACACAGCGAGCGCGAGAGCTGGACAGAGAAACAGAGAGAGCGCGAGAGCTGGACAGAGAAACAGAGCGAGCGCGAGAGCTGGACAGAGAAACAGAGCGAGCGTGAGAGCTGGACAGAGAAACAGAGCGAGCGCGAGAGCTGGACAGAGAAACAGAGCGAGCGCGAGAGCTGGACAGAGAAACAGAGCGAGTGCTGGACAGAGAAACAGAGCGAGCGCGAGAGCTGGACAGAGAAACAGAGCGAGTGCTGGACAGAGACACAGAGCGAGTGTGAGAGCTGGACAGAGAAACAGAGCGAGCGCGAGAGCTGGACAGAGAAACAGAGCGAGCGCGAGAGCTGGACAGAGAAACAGAGCGAGCGCGAGAGCTGGACAGAGAAACAGAGCGAGCGCGAGAGCTGGACAGAGAAACAGAGAGAGCGCGAGAGCGTGAGCTGAACAGAGAAACAGAGCGAGCGCGAGAGCTGGACAGAGAAACAGAGCGAGCGCGAGAGCTGGACAGAGAAACAGAGCGAGCGCGAGAGCTGGACAGAGAAACAGAGCGAGCGCGAGAGCTGGACAGAGAAACAGAGCGAGCGCGAGAGCTGGACAGAGAAACAGAGCGAGCGCGAGAGCTGGACAGAGAAACAGAGAGAGCACGAGAGCGTGAGCTGAACAGAGAAACAGAGCGAGCGCGAGAGCTGGACAGAGAAACAGAGCGAGCGCGAGAGCTGGACAGAGAAACAGAGCGAGCGCGAGAGCTGGACAGAGAAACAGAGCGAGCGCGAGAGCTGGACAGAGAAACAGAGCGAGCGCGAGAGCTGGACAGAGAAACAGAGCGAGCGCGAGAGCTGGACAGAGAAACAGAGCGAGCGCGAGAGCTGGACAGAGAAACAGAGCGAGCGCGAGAGCTGGACAGAGAAACAGAGCGAGCGCGAGAGCTGGACAGAGAAACAGAGCGAGCGCGAGAGCTGGACAGAGAAACAGAGCGAGCGCGAGAGCTGGACAGAGAAACAGAGCGAGCGCGAGAGCTGGACAGAGAAACAGAGCGAGCGCGCGAGCTGGACAGAGAAACAGAGCGAGCGCGAGAGCTGGACAGAGAAACAGAGCGAGCGCGAGAGCTGGACAGAGAAACAGAGAGAGCGCGAGAGCTGGACAGAGAAACAGAGCGAGCGCGAGAGCTGGACAGAGAAACAGAGCGAGCGCGAGAGCTGAACAGAGAAACAGAGCGAGCGCGCGAGCTGGACAGAGAAACAGAGCGAGCGCGAGAGCTGGACAGAGAAACAGAGAGAGCACGAGAGCTGGACAGAGAAACAGAGCGAGCGCGAGAGCTGGACAGAGAAACAGAGCGAGCGCGAGAGCTGGACAGAGAAACAGAGCGAGCGTGAGAGCTGGACAGAGAAACAGAGCGAGCGCGAGAGCTGGACAGAGAAACAGAGAGAGCACGAGAGCTGGACAGAGAAACAGAGCGAGCGCGAGAGCTGGACAGAGAAACAGAGAGAGCACGAGAGCTGGACAGAGAAACAGAGCGAGCGCGAGAGCTGGACAGAGAAACAGAGCGAGAGCGTGAGCTGGACAGAGAAACAGAGCGAGCGCGAGAGCTGGACAGAGAAACAGAGCGAGCGCGCTAGCTGGACAGAGAAACAGAGCGAGCGCGAGAGCTGGACAGAGAAACAGAGCGAGCACGAGCGCGAGAGCTGGACAGAGAAACAGAGCGAGCGCGAGAGCTGGACAGAGAAACAGAGCGAGCGTGAGAGCTGGACAGAGAAACAGAGCGAGCGCGAGAGCTGGACAGAGAAACAGAGCGAGCGTGAGAGCTGGACAGAGAAACAGAGCGAGCGCGAGAGCTGGACAGAGAAACAGAGAGAGCACGAGAGCTGGACAGAGAAACAGAGCGAGCGCGAGAGCTGGACAGAGAAACAGAGCGAGCGCGAGAGCTGGACAGAGAAACAGAGCGAGCGCGAGAGCTGGACAGAGAAACAGAGCGAGCGCGCGAGCTGGACAGAGAAACAGAGCGAGCGCGAGAGCTGGACAGAGAAACAGAGCGAGCGCGAGAGCTGGACAGAGAAACAGAGCGAGCGCGAGAGCTGGACAGAGAAACAGAGAGAGCGCGAGAGCTGGACAGAGAAACAGAGCGAGCGCGAGAGCTGGACAGAGAAACAGAGCGAGCGCGAGAGCTGAACAGAGAAACAGAGCGAGCGCGAGAGCTGGACAGAGAAACAGAGCGAGCGCGAGAGCTGGACAGAGAAACAGAGCGAGCGCGAGAGCTGGACAGAGAAACAGAGCGAGTGCGAGAGCTGGACAGAGAAACAGAGCGAGCGCGAGAGCTGGACAGAGAAACAGAGCGAGCGCGCGAGCTGGACAGAGAAACAGAGCGAGCGCGAGAGCTGGACAGAGAAACAGAGCGAGCGCGAGAGCTGGACAGAGAAACAGAGCGAGCGCGAGAGCTGGACAGAGAAACAGAGAGAGCGCGAGAGCTGGACAGAGAAACAGAGCGAGCGCGAGAGCTGGACAGAGAAACAGAGCGAGCGCGAGAGCTGAACAGAGAAACAGAGCGAGCGCGCGAGCTGGACAGAGAAACAGAGCGAGCGCGAGAGCTGGACAGAGAAACAGAGAGAGCACGAGAGCTGGACAGAGAAACAGAGCGAGCGCGAGAGCTGGACAGAGAAACAGAGCGAGCGCGAGAGCTGGACAGAGAAACAGAGCGAGCGCGCGAGCTGGACAGAGAAACAGAGCGAGCGCGAGAGCTGGACAGAGAAACAGAGCGAGCGCGAGAGCTGGACAGAGAAACAGAGCGAGCGCGCGAGCTGGACAGAGAAACAGAGCGAGCGCGAGAGCTGGACAGAGAAACAGAGCGAGCGCGAGAGCTGGACAGAGAAACAGAGCGAGCGCGAGAGCTGGACAGAGAAACAGAGAGAGCGCGAGAGCTGGACAGAGAAACAGAGCGAGCGCGAGAGCTGGACAGAGAAACAGAGCGAGCGCGAGAGCTGAACAGAGAAACAGAGCGAGCGCGCGAGCTGGACAGAGAAACAGAGCGAGCGCGAGAGCTGGACAGAGAAACAGAGAGAGCGCGAGAGCTGGACAGAGAAACAGAGCGAGCGTGAGAGCTGGACAGAGAAACAGAGCGAGCGCGAGAGCTGGACAGAGAAACAGAGCGAGCGTGAGAGCTGGACAGAGAAACAGAGCGAGCGCGAGAGCTGGACAGAGAAACAGAGAGAGCACGAGAGCTGGACAGAGAAACAGAGCGAGCGCGAGAGCTGGACAGAGAAACAGAGAGAGCACGAGAGCTGGACAGAGAAACAGAGCGAGCGCGAGAGCTGGACAGAGAAACAGAGCGAGAGCGTGAGCTGGACAGAGAAACAGAGCGAGCGCGAGAGCTGGACAGAGAAACAGAGCGAGCGCGCTAGCTGGACAGAGAAACAGAGCGAGCGCGAGAGCTGGACAGAGAAACAGAGCGAGCACGAGCGCGAGAGCTGGACAGAGAAACAGAGCGAGCGCGAGAGCTGGACAGAGAAACAGAGCGAGCGTGAGAGCTGGACAGAGAAACAGAGCGAGCGCGAGAGCTGGACAGAGAAACAGAGCGAGCGTGAGAGCTGGACAGAGAAACAGAGCGAGCGCGAGAGCTGGACAGAGAAACAGAGAGAGCACGAGAGCTGGACAGAGAAACAGAGCGAGCGCGAGAGCTGGACAGAGAAACAGAGCGAGCGCGAGAGCTGGACAGAGAAACAGAGCGAGCGCGAGAGCTGGACAGAGAAACAGAGAGAGCACGAGAGCGTGAGCTGAACAGAGAAACAGAGCGAGCGCGAGAGCTGGACAGAGAAACAGAGCGAGCGCGAGAGCTGGACAGAGAAACAGAGCGAGCGCGAGAGCTGGACAGAGAAACAGAGCGAGAGCGTGAGCTGGACAGAGAAACACAGCGAGCGCGAGAGCTGGACAGAGAAACAGAGCGAGCGCGCGAGCTGGACAGAGAAACAGAGCGAGCGCGAGAGCTGGACAGAGAAACAGAGCGAGCGCGAGAGCTGGACAGAGAAACAGAGCGAGCGCGAGAGCTGGACAGAGAAACAGAGCGAGCGCGAGAGCGTGAGCTGAACAGAGAAACAGAGCGAGCGCGAGAGCTGGACAGAGAAACAGAGCGAGCGCGCTAGCTGGACAGAGAAACAGAGAGAGCACGAGAGCTGGACAGAGAAACAGAGCGAGCGCGAGAGCGTGAGCTGAACAGAGAAACAGAGCGAGCGCGAGAGCTGAACAGAGAAACAGAGCGAGCGCGAGAGCTGGACAGAGAAACAGAGCGAGCGCGAGAGCTGGACAGAGAAACAGAGCGAGCGCGAGAGCTGGACAGAGAAACAGAGCGAGCGCGAGAGCTGGACAGAGAAACAGAGCGAGTGCTGGACAGAGAAACAGAGCGAGCGTGAGAGCTGGACAGAGAAACAGAGCGAGCGCGAGAGCTGGACAGAGAAACAGAGCGAGCGCGAGAGCTGGACAGAGAAACAGAGCGAGCGCGAGAGCTGGACAGAGAAACAGAGCGAGCGCGAGAGCTGGACAGAGAAACAGAGCGAGCGCGAGAGCTGGACAGAGAAACAGAGCGAGCGCGAGAGCGGGAGCTGAACAGAGAAACAGAGCGAGCGCGAGAGCTGGACAGAGAAACAGAGCGAGCGCGAGAGCTGGACAGAGAAACAGAGCGAGCGCGCTAGCTGGACAGAGAAACAGAGCGAGCGCGAGAGCTGGACAGAGAAACAGAGCGAGCGCGAGAGCTGGACAGAGAAACAGAGCGAGCGCGAGAGCTGGACAGAGAAACAGAGCGAGCGCGCTAGCTGGACAGAGAAACAGAGCGAGCGCGAGAGCTGGACAGAGAAACAGAGCGAGCGTGAGAGCGCGAGAGCTGGACAGAGAAACAGAGCGAGCGCGTGAGCTGAACAGAGAAACAGAGCGAGTGCGAGAGCTGGACAGAGAAACAGAGCGAGCGCGAGAGCTGGACAGAGAAACAGAGCGAGCGCGAGAGCTGGACAGAGAAACAGAGCGAGCGCGAGAGCTGGACAGAGAAACAGAGCGAGCGCGAGAGCTGGACAGAGAAACAGAGCGAGCGCGAGAGCTGGACAGAGAAACAGAGCGAGCGCGAGAGCTGGACAGAGAAACAGAGCGAGCGCGAGAGCTGGACAGAGAAACAGAGCGAGCGCGCGAGCTGGACAGAGAAACAGAGCGAGCGCGAGAGCTGGACAGAGAAACAGAGCGAGCGCGAGAGCTGGACAGAGAAACAGAGCGAGCGCGAGAGCTGGACAGAGAAACAGAGCGAGCGTGAGAGCTGGACAGAGAAACAGAGCGAGCGCGAGAGCTGGACAGAGAAACAGAGCGAGCGCGAGAGCTGGACAGAGAAACAGAGCGAGCGCGAGAGCGTGAGCTGGACAGAGAAACAGAGAGAGCACGAGAGCGTGAGCTGGACAGAGAAACAGAGCGAGCGCGAGAGCTGAACAGAGAAACAGAGCGAGCGCGCGAGCTGGACAGAGAAACAGAGCGAGCGTGAGAGCTGGACAGAGAAACACAGCGAGCGCGAGAGCTGGACAGAGAAACAGAGAGAGCACGAGAGCTGGACAGAGAAACAGAGCGAGCGCGAGAGCTGGACAGAGAAACAGAGCGAGCGTGAGAGCTGGACAGAGAAACAGAGCGAGCGTGAGAGCTGGACAGAGAAACAGAGCGAGCGCGAGAGCTGGACAGAGAAACAGAGAGAGCACGAGAGCTGGACAGAGAAACAGAGCGAGCGCGAGAGCTGGACAGAGAAACAGAGCGAGCGCGAGAGCTGGACAGAGAAACAGAGCGAGCGCGAGAGCTGGACAGAGAAACAGAGCGAGCGTGAGAGCTGGACAGAGAAACAGAGAGAGCACGAGCGCGAGAGCTGGACAGAGAAACAGAGCGAGCGCGAGAGCTGGACAGAGAAACAGAGCGAGCGTGAGAGCTGGACAGAGAAACAGAGCGAGCGCGAGAGCTGGACAGAGAAACAGAGCGAGTGCGAGAGCTGGACAGAGAAACAGAGCGAGCACGAGAGCTGGACAGAGAAACAGAGCGAGAGCGTGAGCTGGACAGAGAAACAGAGCGAGCGCGAGAGCTGGACAGAGAAACAGAGCGAGCGCGAGAGCTGGACAGAGAAACAGAGCGAGCGCGAGAGCTGGACAGAGAAACAGAGCGAGCGCGAGAGCTGGACAGAGAAACAGAGCGAGAGCGTGAGCTGGACAGAGAAACAGAGCGAGCGCGAGAGCTGGACAGAGAAACAGAGCGAGCGCGAGAGCTGGACAGAGAAACAGAGCGAGCGCGAGAGCTGGACAGAGAAACAGAGCGAGCGCGAGAGCTGGACAGAGAAACAGAGCGAGCGCGAGAGCTGGACAGAGAAACAGAGCGAGCGCGAGAGCTGGACAGAGAAACAGAGCGAGCGCGAGAGCTGGACAGAGAAACAGAGCGAGCACGAGAGCTGGACAGAGAAACAGAGCGAGCGCGAGAGCGTGAGCTGAACAGAGAAACAGAGCGAGCGCGAGAGCTGGACAGAGAAACAGAGCGAGCGCGCTAGCTGGACAGAGAAACAGAGCGAGCGCGAGAGCTGGACAGAGAAACAGAGCGAGCGCGAGAGCTGGACAGAGAAACAGAGCGAGCGCGAGAGCGTGAGCTGAACAGAGAAATAGAGCGAGCGCGAGAGCTGGACAGAGAAACAGAGCGAGCGCGCTAGCTGGACAGAGAAACAGAGCGAGCGCGAGAGCTGGACAGAGAAACAGAGCGAGCGCGAGAGCTGGACAGAGAAACAGAGCGAGCGCGAGAGCTGGACAGAGAAACAGAGAGAGCACGAGAGCTGGACAGAGAAACAGAGCGAGCGCGAGAGCTGGACAGAGAAACAGAGCGAGCGCGAGAGCTGGACAGAGAAACAGAGCGAGCGCGCGAGCTGGACAGAGAAACAGAGCGAGCGCGAGAGCTGGACAGAGAAACAGAGCGAGCGCGAGAGCTGGACAGAGAAACAGAGCGAGCGCGAGAGCTGAACAGAGAAACAGAGCGAGCGCGAGAGCTGGACAGAGAAACAGAGCGAGCGCGAGAGCTGGACAGAGAAACAGAGCGAGCGCGAGAGCTGGACAGAGAAACAGAGCGAGCGCGAGAGCTGGACAGAGAAACAGAGCGAGCGCGAGAGCTGGACAGAGAAACAGAGCGAGCGCGAGAGCTGGACAGAGAAACAGAGCGAGCGTGAGAGCGCGAGAGCTGGACAGAGAAACAGAGCGAGCGCGAGAGCTGGACAGAGAAACAGAGCGAGCGCGAGAGCTGGACAGAGAAACAGAGCGAGCGCGCTAGCTGGACAGAGAAACAGAGCGAGCGCGCGAGCTGGACAGAGAAACAGAGCGAGCGCGAGAGCTGGACAGAGAAACAGAGCGAGCGCGAGAGCTGGACAGAGAAACAGAGCGAGCGTGAGAGCTGGACAGAGAAACAGAGCGAGCGCGAGAGCTGGACAGAGAAACAGAGCGAGCGCGAGAGCTGGACAGAGAAACAGAGAGAGCGCGAGAGCTGGACAGAGAAACAGAGAGAGCACGAGAGCGTGAGCTGAACAGAGAAACAGAGCGAGCGCGAGAGCTGGACAGAGAAACAGAGCGAGCGCGAGAGCTGGACAGAGAAACAGAGCGAGCGCAAGAGCTGGACAGAGAAACAGAGCGAGCGTGAGAGCTGGACAGAGAAACAGAGCGAGCGCGAGAGCGTGAGCTGAACAGAGAAACAGAGCGAGCGCGAGAGCTGGACAGAGAAACAGAGCGAGCGCGAGAGCTGGACAGAGAAACAGAGCGAGCGCAAGAGCTGGACAGAGAAACAGAGCGAGCGCGAGAGCTGGACAGAGAAACAGAGCGAGCGCGAGAGCTGGACAGAGAAACAGAGCGAGCGCGAGAGCTGGACAGAGAAACAGAGCGAGCGCGAGAGCTGGACAGAGAAACAGAGCGAGCGCGAGAGCTGGACAGAGAAACAGAGCGAGCGCGAGAGCTGGACAGAGAAACAGAGCGAGCGCGAGAGCTGGACAGAGAAACAGAGCGAGCGCGAGAGCTGGACAGAGAAACAGAGCGAGCGCGAGAGCTGGACAGAGAAACAGAGCGAGCGCGAGAGCTGGACAGAGAAACAGAGAGAGCACGAGAGCGTGAGCTGAACAGAGAAACAGAGCGAGCGCGAGAGCTGGACAGAGAAACAGAGCGAGCGCGAGAGCTGGACAGAGAAACAGAGCGAGCGCGAGAGCTGGACAGAGAAACAGAGCGAGCGCGAGAGCTGGACAGAGAAACAGAGCGAGCGCGCTAGCTGGACAGAGAAACAGAGCGAGCGCGAGAGCTGGACAGAGAAACAGAGCGAGCGCGAGAGCTGGACAGAGAAACAGAGCGAGCGCGAGAGCTGGACAGAGAAACAGAGCGAGCGCGAGAGCTGGACAGAGAAACAGAGAGAGCACGAGAGCGTGAGCTGAACAGAGAAACAGAGCGAGCGCGAGAGCTGGACAGAGAAACAGAGCGAGCGCGAGAGCTGGACAGAGAAACAGAGCGAGCGCGAGAGCTGGACAGAGAAACAGAGCGAGCGCGAGAGCTGGACAGAGAAACAGAGCGAGCGCGAGAGCTGGACAGAGAAACAGAGCGAGCGCGCTAGCTGGACAGAGAAACAGAGCGAGCGCGCTAGCTGGACAGAGAAACAGAGCGAGCGCGAGAGCTGGACAGAGAAACAGAGCGAGCGCGAGAGCTGGACAGAGAAACAGAGCGAGCGCGAGAGCTGGACAGAGAAACAGAGCGAGCGCGAGAGCTGGACAGAGAAACAGAGCGAGCGCGAGAGCTGGACAGAGAAACAGAGCGAGCGCGCGAGCTGGACAGAGAAACAGAGCGAGCGCGAGAGCTGGACAGAGAAACAGAGCGAGCGCGAGAGCTGGACAGAGAAACAGAGCGAGCGCGAGAGCTGGACAGAGAAACAGAGCGAGCGCGAGAGCTGGACAGAGAAACAGAGCGAGCGCGAGAGCTGGACAGAGAAACAGAGCGAGCGCGAGAGCTGGACAGAGAAACAGAGCGAGCGCGAGAGCTGGACAGAGAAACAGAGAGAGCACGAGAGCTGGACAGAGAAACAGAGCGAGCGCGAGAGCTGGACAGAGAAACAGAGCGAGCGTGAGAGCTGGACAGAGAAACAGAGCGAGCGCGAGAGCTGGACAGAGAAACAGAGCGAGCGCAAGAGCTGGACAGAGAAACAGAGCGAGCGTGAGAGCTGGACAGAGAAACAGAGAGAGCACGAGAGCGTGAGCTGAACAGAGAAACAGAGCGAGCGCGAGAGCTGGACAGAGAAACAGAGCGAGCGCGAGAGCTGGACAGAGAAACAGAGCGAGCGCGAGAGCTGGACAGAGAAACAGAGCGAGCGCGAGAGCTGGACAGATAAACAGAGCGAGCGCGAGAGCTGGACAGAGAAACAGAGCGAGCGCGCTAGCTGGACAGAGAAACAGAGCGAGCGCGAGAGCTGGACAGAGAAACAGAGCGAGCTCGAGAGCTGGACAGAGAAACAGAGCGAGCGCGAGAGCTGGACAGAGAAACAGAGCGAGCGCGAGAGCTGGACAGAGAAACAGAGCGAGCGCGCTAGCTGGACAGAGAAACAGAGCGAGCGCGAGAGCTGGACAGAGAAACAGAGCGAGTGCTGGACAGAGAAACAGAGCGAGCGCGAGAGCTGGACAGAGAAACAGAGCGAGCGCGAGAGCTGGACAGAGAAACAGAGCGAGTGCTGGACAAAGAAACAGAGCGAGTGCTGGACAGAGACACAGAGCGAGTGTGAGAGCGCGAGAGCTGGACCGAGAAACAGAGCGAGCGCAAAAGCTAGACAGAGAAACAGAGCGAGCGCGCGAGCTGGACAGAGAAAGAGAGCGAGAGCGAGCTTGGCAGAGAAACAGATCGAGAGAGCTGGACAGAGAAACAGAGCGAGCGCGATTGCTGGACAGAGAAACAGAGCGAGCAAGAGAGCGCGAGCTGAACAGAGAAAAAGAGCGAGTGTGAGTGCGAGCTGGACAGAGAAACAGAGCGAGCGAGAGAGCGCTAGAGCTTGATAGAGAAACAGCGAGCGTGAGAGCTGGACAGAGAAACAGAGCGAGCGCGAGAGCTTGACAGAGAAACAGTGAGCGTGAGAGCTGGACAGAGAAACAGTGAGCGTGAGAGCTGGACAGAGAAACAGAGCGAGCCCGAGAGCGAGAGCTGAACAGAAACAGAGCGAGCGCGAGAGCTGAACAGAAACAGAGCAAGAGCTGGGCAGAGAAACAGAGCGAGCGCGAGAGCTGAACAGAGAAACAGAGCGAGAGCGAGAGCTGAACAGAAACAGAGCAAGAGCTGGGCAGAGAAACAGAGCGAGCTGGGCAGAGAAACAGAGCGAGCGCGAGACGAACAGAGACAGAAAAATAGGAAAAATAATAATCTGGAATTGTTTTGGGGTTGATGTTGGGTGTGGGAGTTGATGTTGGGTGCGGGAGTTGATGTTGGGTGCGGGAGTTGATGTTGGGTGTGGGAGTTGATGTTGGGTGTGGGAGTTGATGTTGGGTGTGGGAGTTGATGTTGGGTGTGGGAGTTGATGTTGGGTGTGGGAGTTGATGTTGGTTTGGGAGTCGATTGTTGGTTTGGGAGTTGATGTTGGGTGCGGGAGTTGATGTTGGGTGCGGGAGTTGATGTTGGGTGCGGGAGTTGATGTTGGGTGCGGGAGTTGATGTTGGGTGCGGGAGTTGATGTTGGGTGCGGGAGTTGATGTTGGGTGCGGGAGTTGATGTTGGGTGCGGGAGTTGATGTTGGGTGCGGGAGTTGATGTTGGGTGCGGGAGTTGATGTTGGGTGCGGGAGTTGATGTTGGGTGCGGGAGTTGATGTTGGGTGCGGGAGTTGATGTTGGGTGCGGGAGTTGATGTTGGGTGCGGGAGTTGATGTTGGGTGCGGGAGTTGATGTTGGTTTGGGAGTTGATGTTGGTTTGGGAGTTGATGTTGGTTTGGGAGTTGATGTTGGTTTGGGAGTTGATGTTGGTTTGGGGTTGATGTTGGGTGTGGGAGTCGATTGTTGGTTTGGGAGTTGATGTTGGGTGCGGGAGTTGATGTTGGGTGCGGGAGTTGATGTTGGGTGCGGGAGTTGATGTTGGGTGTGGGAGTTGATGTTGGTTTGGGAGTTGATGTTGGTTTGGGAGTTGATGTTGGTTTGGGGTTGATGTTGGGTGTGGGAGTCGATTGTTGGTTTGGGAGTTGATGTTGGGTGCGGGAGTTGATGTTGGGTGCGGGAGTTGATGTTGGGTGCGGGAGTTGATGTTGGGTGCGGGAGTTGATGTTGGGTGCGGGAGTTGATGTTGGGTGCGGGAGTTGATGTTGGGTGCGGGAGTTGATGTTGGGTGCGGGAGTTGATGTTGGGTGCGGGAGTTGATGTTGGGTGCGGGAGTTGATGTTGGGTGTGGGAGTTGATGTTGGTTTGGGAGTTGATGTTGGGTGTGGGAGTTGATGTTGGGTGTGGGAGTTGATGTTGGTTTGGGAGTCGGATGTTGGGTGCGGGAGTTGATGTTGGGTGCGGGAGTTGATGTTGGGTGCGGGAGTTGATGTTGGGTGCGGGAGTTGATGTTGGGTGCGGGAGTTGATGTTGGGTGCGGGAGTTGATGTTGGGTGCGGGAGTTGATGTTGGGTGCGGGAGTTGATGTTGGGTGCGGGAGTTGATGTTGGGTGCGGGAGTTGATGTTGGGTGCGGGAGTTGATGTTGGGTGCGGGAGTTGATGTTGGGTGCGGGAGTTGATGTTGGGTGCGGGAGTTGATGTTGGGTGCGGGAGTGGGAGTTGATGTTGGTTTGGGAGTTGATGTTGGTTTGGGAGTTGATGTTGGTTTGGGGTTGATGTTGGGTGTGGGAGTCGATTGTTGGTTTGGGAGTTGATGTTGGGTGCGGGAGTTGATGTTGGGTGCGGGAGTTGATGTTGGGTGCGGGAGTTGATGTTGGGTGTGGGAGTTGATGTTGGTTTGGGAGTTGATGTTGGTTTGGGAGTTGATGTTGGTTTGGGGTTGATGTTGGGTGTGGGAGTCGATTGTTGGTTTGGGAGTTGATGTTGGGTGCGGGAGTTGATGTTGGGTGCGGGAGTTGATGTTGGGTGCGGGAGTTGATGTTGGGTGCGGGAGTTGATGTTGGGTGCGGGAGTTGATGTTGGGTGCGGGAGTTGATGTTGGGTGCGGGAGTTGATGTTGGGTGCGGGAGTTGATGTTGGGTGCGGGAGTTGATGTTGGGTGCGGGAGTTGATGTTGGGTGTGGGAGTTGATGTTGGTTTGGGAGTTGATGTTGGGTGTGGGAGTTGATGTTGGGTGTGGGAGTTGATGTTGGTTTGGGAGTCGGATGTTGGGTGCGGGAGTTGATGTTGGGTGTGGGAGTTGATGTTGGGTGTGGGAGTTGATGTTGGGTGTGGGAGTTGATGTTGGGTGTGGGAGTTGATGTTGGTTTGGGAGTTGTTGTTGGTTTGGGAGTTGATGTTGGTTTGGGGTTGATGTTGGGTGTGGGAGTCGATTGTTGGTTTGGGAGTTGATGTTGGGTGCGGGAGTTGATGTTGGGTGCGGGAGTTGATGTTGGGTGCGGGAGTTGATGTTGGGTGCGGGAGTTGATGTTGGGTGCGGGAGTTGATGTTGGGTGCGGGAGTTGATGTTGGGTGCGGGAGTTGATGTTGGGTGCGGGAGTTGATGTTGGGTGCGGGAGTTGATGTTGGGTGCGGGAGTTGATGTTGGGTGTGGGAGTTGATGTTGGGTGCGGGAGTTGATGTTGGGTGCGGGAGTTGATGTTGGGTGTGGGAGTTGATGTTGGTTTGGGAGTTGATGTTGGGTGTGGGAGTTGATGTTGGGTGTGGGAGTTGATGTTGGTTTGGGAGTCGGATGTTGGGTGCGGGAGTTGATGTTGGGTGCGGGAGTTGATGTTGGGTGCGGGAGTTGATGTTGGGTGTGGGAGTTGATGTTGGGTGTGGGAGTTGATGTTGGGTGTGGGAGTTGATGTTGGTTTGGGAGTTGATGTTGGTTTGGGAGTTGATGTTGGGTGCGGGAGTTGATGTTGGGTGTGGGAGTTGATGTTGGGTGTGGGAGTTGATGTTGGGTGTGGGAGTTGATGTTGGGTGCGGGAGTTGATGTTGGGTGTGGGAGTTGATGTTGGGTGTGGGAGTTGATGTTGGGTGTGGGAGTTGATGTTGGGTGTGGGAGTTGATGTTGGTTTGGGGTTGATGTTGGGTGCGGGAGTTGATGTTGGGTGTGGGAGTTGATGTTGGGTGTGGGAGTTGATGTTGGGTGCGGGAGTTGATGTTGGGTGTGGGAGTTGATGTTGGGTGTGGGAGTTGATGTTGGGTGTGGGAGTTGATGTTGGGTGTGGGAGTTGATGTTGGTTTGGGAGTTGATGTTGGGTGTGGGAGTCGATTGTTGGTTTGGGAGTTGATGTTGGGTGCGGGAGTTGATGTTGGGTGCGGGAGTTGATGTTGGGTGCGGGAGTTGATGTTGGGTGCGGGAGTTGATGTTGGGTGCGGGAGTTGATGTTGGGTGCGGGAGTTGATGTTGGGTGCGGGAGTTGATGTTGGGTGCGGGAGTTGATGTTGGGTGCGGGAGTTGATGTTGGGTGCGGGAGTTGATGTTGGTTTGGGAGTTGATGTTGGTTTGGGAGTTGATGTTGGTTTGGGAGTTGATGTTGGTTTGGGAGTTGATGTTGGTTTGGGGTTGATGTTGGGTGTGGGAGTCGATTGTTGGTTTGGGAGTTGATGTTGGGTGCGGGAGTTGATGTTGGGTGCGGGAGTTGATGTTGGGTGCGGGAGTTGATGTTGGGTGTGGGAGTTGATGTTGGTTTGGGAGTTGATGTTGGTTTGGGAGTTGATGTTGGTTTGGGGTTGATGTTGGGTGTGGGAGTCGATTGTTGGTTTGGGAGTTGATGTTGGGTGCGGGAGTTGATGTTGGGTGCGGGAGTTGATGTTGGGTGCGGGAGTTGATGTTGGGTGCGGGAGTTGATGTTGGGTGCGGGAGTTGATGTTGGGTGCGGGAGTTGATGTTGGGTGCGGGAGTTGATGTTGGGTGCGGGAGTTGATGTTGGGTGCGGGAGTTGATGTTGGGTGTGGGAGTTGATGTTGGTTTGGGAGTTGATGTTGGGTGTGGGAGTTGATGTTGGGTGTGGGAGTTGATGTTGGTTTGGGAGTCGGATGTTGGGTGCGGGAGTTGATGTTGGGTGTGGGAGTTGATGTTGGGTGTGGGAGTTGATGTTGGGTGTGGGAGTTGATGTTGGTTTGGGAGTTGTTGTTGGTTTGGGAGTTGATGTTGGTTTGGGGTTGATGTTGGGTGTGGGAGTCGATTGTTGGTTTGGGAGTTGATGTTGGGTGCGGGAGTTGATGTTGGGTGCGGGAGTTGATGTTGGGTGCGGGAGTTGATGTTGGGTGCGGGAGTTGATGTTGGGTGCGGGAGTTGATGTTGGGTGCGGGAGTTGATGTTGGGTGTGGGAGTTGATGTTGGGTGCGGGAGTTGATGTTGGGTGCGGGAGTTGATGTTGGGTGCGGGAGTTGATGTTGGGTGCGGGAGTTGATGTTGGTTTGGGAGTTGATGTTGGGTGTGGGAGTTGATGTTGGGTGTGGGAGTTGATGTTGGGTGCGGGAGTCGATGTTGGGTGCGGGAGTTGATGTTGGGTGCGGGAGTTGATGTTGGGTGCGGGAGTTGATGTTGGGTGTGGGAGTTGATGTTGGGTGTGGGAGTTGATGTTGGGTGTGGGAGTTGATGTTGGTTTGGGAGTTGATGTTGGTTTGGGAGTTGATGTTGGGTGCGGGAGTTGATGTTGGGTGTGGGAGTTGATGTTGGGTGTGGGAGTTGATGTTGGGTGTGGGAGTTGATGTTGGTTTGGGAGTTGATGTTGGGTGTGGGAGTTGATGTTTGGTGTAGGAGTTGATGTTGGTTTGGGAGTTGATGTTGGTTTGGGAGTTGATGTTTGGTGTGGGAGTTGATGTTGGTTTGGGAGTTGATGTTGGTTTGGGAGTTGATGTTGGTTTGGGGTTGATGTTGGGTGTGGGAGTCGATTGTTGGTTTGGGAGTTGATGTTGGGTGCGGGAGTTGATGTTGGGTGCGGGAGTTGATGTTGGGTGCGGGAGTTGATGTTGGGTGCGGGAGTTGATGTTGGGTGCGGGAGTTGATGTTGGGTGCGGGAGTTGATGTTGGGTGTGGGAGTTGATGTTGGTTTGGGAGTTGATGTTGGGTTTGGGAGTTGATGTTTGGTGTGGGAGTTGATGTTGGTTTGGGAGTTGATGTTGGTTTGGGAGTTGATGTTGGTTTGGGGTTGATGTTGGGTGTGGGAGTCGATTGTTGGTTTGGGAGTTGATGTTGGGTGCGGGAGTTGATGTTGGGTGCGGGAGTTGATGTTTGGTGTGGGAGTTGATGTTGGTTTGGGAGTTGATGTTGGTTTGGGAGTCGATTGTTGGTTTGGGAGTTGATGTTGGGTGCGGGAGTTGATGTTGGGTGCGGGAGTTGATGTTGGGTGCGGGAGTTGATGTTGGGTGCGGGAGTTGATGTTGGGTGCGGGAGTTGATGTTGGGTGCGGGAGTTGATGTTGGGTGCGGGAGTTGATGTTGGGTGCGGGAGTTGATGTTGGGTGTGGGAGTTGATGTTGGTTTGGGAGTTGATGTTGGGTGTGGGAGTTGATGTTGGTTTGGGAGTTGATGTTGGGTGTGGGAGTTGATGTTGGGTGTGGGAGTTGATGTTGGGTGTGGGAGTTGATGTTGGGTGTGGGAGTTGATGTTGTTTTGGGGTTGATGTTGGGTGTGGGAGTTGATGTTGGGTGTGGGAGTTGATGTTGGGTGTGGGAGTTGATGTTTGGTGTGGGAGTTGATGTTGGTTTGGGAGTTGATGTTGGTTTGGGAGTTGATGTTGGTTTGGGAGTTGATGTTGGTTTGGGGTTGATGTTGGGTGTGGGAGTCGATTGTTGGTTTGGGAGTTGATGTTGGGTGCGGGAGTTGATGTTGGGTGCGGGAGTTGATGTTGGGTGTGGGAGTTGATGTTGGGTGCGGGAGTTGATGTTGGGTGCGGGAGTTGATGTTGGGTGTGGGAGTTGATGTTGGGTGTGGGAGTTGATGTTGGGTGTGGGAGTTGATGTTTGGTGTGGGAGTTGATGTTTGGTGTGGGAGTTGATGTTGGGTGTGGGAGTTGATGTTGGGTGTGGGAGTTGATGTTGGGTGTGGGAGTTGATGTTGGGTGTGGGAGTTGATTGTTGGTTTGGGAGTTGATTGTTGGTTTGGGAGTTGATTGTTGGTTTGGGAGTTGATTGTTGGTTTGGGAGTTGATTGTTGGTTTGGGAGTTGATTGTTGGTTTGGGAGTTGATTGTTGGTTTGGGAGTTGATTGTTGGTTTGGGAGTTGATTGTTGGTTTGGGAGTTGATGTTGGTTTGGGAGTTGATGTTGGTTTGGGGTTGATGTTGGGTGTGGGAGTCGATTGTTGGTTTGGGAGTCGATTGTTGGTTTGGGAGTCGATTGTTGGTTTGGGAGTTGATGTTGGGTGCGGGAGTTGATGTTGGGTGCGGGAGTTGATGTTGGGTGCGGGAGTTGATGTTGGGTGCGGGAGTTGATGTTGGGTGCGGGAGTTGATGTTGGGTGCGGGAGTTGATGTTGGGTGTGGGAGTTGATGTTGGGTGTGGGAGTTGATGTTGGGTGTGGGAGTTGATGTTGGGTGTGGGAGTTGATGTTGGGTGTGGGAGTTGATGTTGGGTGTGGGAGTTGATTGTTGGTTTGGGAGTTGATTGTTGGTTTGGGAGTTGATTGTTGGTTTGGGAGTTGATTGTTGGTTTGGGAGTTGATTGTTGGTTTGGGAGTTGATTGTTGGTTTGGGAGTTGATTGTTGGTTTGGGAGTTGATTGTTGGTTTGGGAGTTGATTGTTGGTTTGGGAGTTGATTGTTGGTTTTGGGAGTTGATGTTGGTTTTGGGAGTTGATGTTGGTTTTGGGAGTTGATGTTGGTTTTGGGAGTTGATGTTGGTTTTGGGAGTTGATGTTGGTTTTGGGAGTTGATGTTGGTTTTGGGAGTTGATGTTGGTTTTGGGAGTTGATGTTGGTTTTGGGAGTTGATGTTGGTTTTGGGAGTTGATGTTGGTTTTGGGAGTTGATGTTGGTTTTGGGAGTTGATGTTGGTTTTGGGAGTTGATGTTGGTTTGGGAGTTGATGTTTGGGATTTATGTTGGTTTAGGAGTTGATGTTGTTTGGGGTTTATGTTGCAGAGTTCCGAGTCGGTGCAATGTGCAGCGGGTCCGTGGCTCTGTATTACCCAGGAGAGACGCGACCCATTTGTAGTGTGTGAAAGGTTTTGATGGATAAAAGGATTTATTGGTAGTGTGTGCAGCTTCCAAGCCCGTAACCGTCTCCAATGTACAGCACAATGTGTGTCTGTAATGTAGTGTGTGGGGCAGCGGACTGCTCCGCACTCTCCTGCCCCCTCTGCTCTTCGCCTCCTCCTGCCCCCTCTGCCCTTCTCGCCTCCTCCTGCCCCCTCTGCTCTTCTCGCCTCCTCCTGCCCCCTCTGCTCTTCTCGCCTCCTCCTCCTGCACCCTCTGCTCTTCTCGCCTCCTCCTCCTGCCCCCTCTGCTCTTCTCGCCTCCTCCTCCTGCCCCCTCTGCTCTTCTCGCCTCCTCCTCCTGCCCCCTCTGCTCTTCTCGCCTCCTCCTCCTGCCCCCTCTGCTCTTCTCGCCTCCTCCTCCTGCCCCCTCTGCTCTTCTCGCCTCCTCCTCCTGCCCCCTCTGCTCTTCTCGCCTCCTCCTCCTGCCCCCTCTGCTCTTCTCGCCTCCTCCTCCTGCCCCCTCTGCTCTTCTCGCCTCCTCCTCCTGCCCCCTCTGCTCTTCTCGCCTCCTCCTCCTGCCCCCTCTGCTCTTCTCGCCTCCTCCCCCTGCCCCCTCTGCTCTTCTCGCCTCCTCCTCCTGCCCCCTCTGCTCTTCTCGCCTCCTCCTCCTGCCCCCTCTGCTCTTCTCGCCTCCTCCTCCTGCCCCCTCTGCTCTTCTCGCCTCCTCCTGCCCCCTCTGCTCTTCTCGCCTCCTCCTGCCCCCTCTGCCCTTCTCGCCTCCTCCTCCTGCCCCCTCTGTTCTTCTCGCCTCCTCCCCCTGCCCCCTCTGCTCTTCTCGCCTCCTCCTCCTGCCCCCTCTGCTCTTCTCGCCTCCTCCTCCTGCCCCCTCTGCTCTTCTCGCCTCCTCCTGCCCCCTCTGCTCTTCTCGCCTCCTCCTGCCCCCTCTGCTCTTCTCGCCTCCTCCTGCCCCCTCTGCTCTTCTCGCCTCCTCCTCCTGCCCCCTCTGCTCTTCTCGCCTCCTCCTGCCCCCTCTGCTCTTCTCGCCTCCTCCTCCTGCCCCCTCTGCTCTTCTCGCCTCCTCCTCCTGCCCCCTCTGCTCTTCTCGCCTCCTCCTCCTGCCCCCTCTGCTCTTCTCGCCTCCTCCTCCTGCCCCCTCTGCTCTTCTCGCCTCCTCCTCCTGCCCCCTCTGCTCTTCTCGCCTCCTCCTCCTGCCCCCTCTGCTCTTCTCGCCTCCTCCTCCTGCCCCCTCTGCTCTTCTCGCCTCCTCCTCCTGCCCCCTCTGCTCTTCTCGCCTCCTCCTCCTGCCCCCTCTGCTCTTCTCGCCTCCTCCTCCTGCCCCCTCTGCTCTTCTCGCCTCCTCCTCCTGCCCCCTCTGCTCTTCTCGCCTCCTCCTCCTGCCCCCTCTGCTCTTCTCGCCTCCTCCTCCTGCCCCCTCTGCTCTTCTCGCCTCCTCCTCCTGCCCCCTCTGCTCTTCTCGCCTCCTCCCCCTGCCCCCTCTGCTCTTCTCGCCTCCTCCTCCTGCCCCCTCTGCTCTTCTCGCCTCCTCCTCCTGCCCCCTCTGCTCTTCTCGCCTCCTCCTCCTGCCCCCTCTGCTCTTCTCGCCTCCTCCTGCCCCCTCTGCTCTTCTCGCCTCCTCCTGCCCCCTCTGCCCTTCTCGCCTCCTCCTCCTGCCCCCTCTGTTCTTCTCGTCTCCTCCTGGCCCCTCTGCTCGTCTCCTCCTGGCCCCTCTGCTCGTCTCCTCCTGGCCCCTCTGCTCTTCTCGCCTCCTCCTGCCCCCTCTGCTCTTCTCGCCTCCTCCTGCCCCCTCTGCTCGTCTCCTCCTGGCCCCTCGGCTCGTCTCCTCCTGGCCCCTCTGCTCTTCTCTCCTCCTGCCCCCTCTGCTCTTCTCTCCTCCTGCCCCCTCTGCTCTTCTCTCCTCCTGCCCCCTCTGCTCTTCTCTCCTCCTGCCCCCTCTGCTCTTCTCTCCTCCTGCCCCCTCTGCTCTCCTCCTCCTCACTCACCAGTAAGCCCCTCTGTGCTTGTGCTCCCCTCTTACCTGTGTAGGGTCTCTCCAGCTCCCCATCATCCGATCCTGGGGGGTCCCAGATGAATGTATGCCGCACCTGCTCGCCGCTCATTGTTTCTGTGTCACAGTTTCCGTGCGTCTGTCTGTTCCCGAGAGGAGAGAATCCCGTTAACGTGAAGCACAAAAACGAGAGAAACTGGGAACTCTACACAGCGAGAGGGTGACAGAGCCCGTTCCCCCACCCAGAGCGACATGGACCTGTACATATATACATTTATTATTCTAGTAATCGCCTTAGCTTGTACTAGGTTTAGTTGCAGAAGAGCTTACACTCTAATACTCTTCACATTTTCAGAGGGCCCCTCACGTCTGTAACTATTTATTTCAGTCGGACGTTCGGAATATAAAACAGAGGTGATGAGGAGGGAACAGAGCTGGGAGGCTGGTAACAAGCAAGGTCACGATGGGTGATGTAGGTGGCTTGGACCAGACACAGAAGTCAGACTGCAGGATAAGAAGAAGGAGTCAATTACTGTCCCACTAACACCAGTCTAAAACCAAGAACACATTCTAGGAAACTATTGAGATGATAATATTGATAGTTGCCAAACGCCTGACGAATATGATGAGAATCGCGTGGCAATGAATAGTGTACAAGTTTGATTACTTCCATATATTTCTTTGTAACCGTTTGCTCCCATCCTGCGGTTTCCCAGCTCCAGGCAGAAAAAATCCTACTCTGAGACAAAGTGGCCTTCGTCCAAGGTACTGTTTCCAAAGGGTAGACATTAAATAACCCGACTTCTAAACGCCTTATACAAAGCCCTAGTGCTGGGTGTGTCGGCTTCCAGAAAAGAGTATCCATCTCTGACCCATAGAATACGTCCCTCCCACCTCAGGGTGACACAGAGGGACCCAGGACTCATGGAATATGTCCCTCCCACCTCAGGGTGACACAGAGGGACCCAGGACTCATGGAATATGTCCCTCCCACCTCAGGGTGACACAGAGGGACCCAGGACTCATGGAATATGTCCCTCCCACCTCAGGGTGACACAGAGGGACCCAGGACTCATGGAATGTCCCTCCCACCTCAGGGCGACACAGAGGGACCCAGGACTCATGGAATATGTCCCTCCGACCTCAGGGTGACGCATAGGGAACCATTACTCATTGAGTCTGTCCCTCCCACCTCAGGGTGACACAGCGGGAACCAGGACTCATAGAATATGTCCCTCCCACCTCAGGGCGACACAGAGGGACCCAGGACTCATGGAATATGTCCCTCCCACCTCAGGATGACACAGAGGGACCCAGGACTCATGGAATGTCCCTCCCACCTCAGGGCGACACAGAGGGACCCAGGACTCATTGAGTCTGTCCCTCCCACCTCAGGGCGACACAGAGGGACCCAGGACTCATTGAGTCTGTCCCTCCCACCTCAGGGCGACACAGAGGGACCCAGGACTCATTGAGTCTGTCCCTCCCACCTCAGGGCGACACAGAGGGACCCAGGACTCATTGAGTCTGTCCCTCCCACCTCAGGGCGACACAGAGGGACCCAGGACTCATTGAGTCTGTCCCTCCCACCTCAGGGCGACACAGAGGGACCCAGGACTCATTGAGTCTGTCCCTCCCACCTCAGGGCGACACAGAGGGACCCAGGACTCATTGAGTCTGTCCCTCCCACCTCAGGGCGACACAGAGGGACCCAGGACTCATTGAGTCTGTCCCTCCCACCTCAGGGCGACACAGAGGGACCCAGGACTCATTGAGTCTGTCGCTTCCCCTGCAGGGTGACAGACAGGGGGATAGGACCCGTCCTCACCCTTTTCAGGGTGTCAATATTCTGTAAGATCTCGGGGTTAGAGACTCAGAATCAAATGCAAACAGTAAATAAAAGCTCTGCAGCGTCACCTGGGAGAGCAGAGCATCGCGACACCCCGACTCAGGGCGTCACAGGACGCAGCGCGACACCGCGACCCTCCGACTCAGGGCGGTCACAGGACGCAGAGCGACACCATGACACAGGGCGGCAACAGGACGCAGCGCGACACCGCGACCCTCCGACTCAGGGCGTCACAGGACGCAGAGCGACACCATGACTCAGGGCGTCACAGGACGCAGCGCGACACCGCGACCCTCCGACTCAGGGCGGTCACAGGACGCAGAGCGACACCATGACACAGGGCGGCAACAGGACGCAGCGCGACACCGCGACCCTCCGACTCAGGGCGGTCACAGGACGCAGAGCGACACCATGACACAGGGCGGCAACAGGACGCAGCGCGACACCGCGACCCTCCGACTCAGGGCGGTCACAGGACGCAGAGCGACACCACGACAGGGTGGCAACAGGACGCAGCGCGACACCGCGACCCTCCGACTCAGGGACACAGGCCGGTCACAGGCCGGTCACAGGACGCAACGCGACACCGCGACCCTTCGACTCAGGGCGGTCACAGGACGCAACGCGACACCGCGACCCTTCGACTCAGGGCGGTCACAGGACGCAGAGCAGCGCGACACTGCGACCCTCCGACTCAGGGACACAGGGCAGTCACAGGACGCAGAGCGATACCGCGAGCCTCCGACTCAGGGACACAGGGCAGTCACAGGACGCAGAGCAGCGCGACACTGCGACCCTCCGACTCAGGGCGGTCACAGGACGCAGAGCAGCGCGACACTGCGACCCTCCGACTCAGGGCGGTCACAGGACGCAGAGCAGCGCGACACTGCGACCCTCCGACTCAGGGCGGTCACAGGACGCAGAGCGACAACGTGACCCTCCGACCCAGGGACAAAGGGAGGTCACGGGACGCAGCGCGACACCCCGACCCCCCTGACTCAGGGACACCGGGCGGCCACAGGACGCAGAGCAGCACGACCCTCCGACTCGGTGACACAAAGTCAGGCAGAGCAGCAGAGGCGGTCACTGGTAGCTGGTCACAGAGAACAGAGCTACAAAGTTGGTAAAAACAGACGGTCAGAAAAAGCAGTGAAGGATGATCGCAGAGCAGGGAATAATAATCAGCAGAGCGAGGAACCGGTGAGAGGAGCGGGGAATAATAATCAGCAGAGCGAGGAACCGGTGAGAGGAGCGGGGAATAATAATCAGCAGAGCGAGGAGCCGGCGAGAGGAGCGGGGAATAATAATCAGCAGAGCGAGGAGCCGGCGAGAGGAGCGGGGAATAATAATCAGCAGAGCGAGGAGCCGGCGAGAGGAGCGGGGAATAATAATCAGCAGAGCGAGGAACCGGTGAGAGGAGCGGGGAATAATAATCAGCAGAGCGAGGAGCCGGCGAGAGGAGCAGGGAATAATAATCAGCAGAGCGAGGAGCCGGTGAGAGGAGCGGGGAATAATAATCAGCAGAGCGAGGAACCGGCGAGAGGAGCGGGGAATAATAATCAGCAGAGCGAGGAGCCGGCGAGAGGAGCGGGGAATAATAATCAGCAGAGCGAGGAACCGGTGAGAGGAGCGGGGAATAATAATCAGCAGAGCAGGGAATAATAATCAGCAGAGCGAGGAGCCGGCGAGAGGAGCGGGGAATAATAATCAGCAGAGCGAGGAGCCGGTGAGAGGAGCGGGGAATAATAATCAGCAGAGCGAGGAGCCGGCGAGAGGAGCGGGGAATAATAATCAGCAGAGCGAGGAGCCGGCGAGAGGAGCGGGGAATAATAATCAGCAGAGCGAGGAGCCGGTGAGAGGAGCGGGGAATAATAATCAGCAGAGCGAGGAACCGGTGAGAGGAGCGGGGAATAATAATCAGCAGAGCGAGGAACCGGTGAGAGGAGCGGGGAATAATAATCAGCAGAGCGAGGAGCCGGCGAGAGGAGCGGGGAATAATAATCAGCAGAGCGAGGAACCGGTGAGAGGAGCGGGGAATAATAATCAGCAGAGCGAGGAACCGGTGAGAGGAGCAGGGAATAATAATCAGCAGAGCGAGGAACCGGTGAGAGGAGCAGGGAATAATAATCAGCAGAGCGAGGAACCGGTGAGAGGAGCGGGGAATAATAATCAGCAGAGCGAGGAGCCGGCGAGAGGAGCGGGGAATAATAATCAGCAGAGCGAGGAGCCGGCGAGAGGAGCGGGGAATAATAATCAGCAGAGCGAGGAGCCGGTGAGAGGAGCGGGGAATAATAATCAGCAGAGCGAGGAACCGGCGAGAGAAGCGGGGAATAATAATCAGCAGAGCGAGGAGCCGGCGAGAGAAGCGGGGAATAATAATCAGCAGAGCGAGGAACCGGCGAGAGGAGCGGGGAATAATAATCAGCAGAGCGAGGAGCCGGTGAGAGGAGCGGGGAATAATAATCAGCAGAGCGAGGAGCCGGCGAGAGGAGCGGGGAATAATAATCAGCAGAGCGAGGAGCCGGCGAGAGGAGCGGGGAATAATAATCAGCAGAGCGAGGAGCCGGCGAGAGGAGCGGGGAATAATAATCAGCAGAGCGAGGAGCCGGCGAGAGGAGCGGGGAATAATAATCAGCAGAGCGAGGAGCCGGAGAGAGGAGCGGGGAATAATAATCAGCAGAGCAGGGAATAATAATCAGCAGAGCGAGGAGCCGGCGAGAGGAGCGGGGAATAATAATCAGCAGAGCGAGGAGCCGGCGAGAGAAGCGGGGAATAATAATCAGCAGAGCGAGGAGCCGGCGAGAGGAGCGGGGAATAATAATCAGCAGAGCGAGGAGCCGGCGAGAGAAGCAGGGAATAATAATCAGCAGAGCGAGGAGCCGGCGAGAGAAGCAGGGAATAATAATCAGCAGAGCGAGGAGCCGGTGAGAGGAGCGGGGAATAATAATCAGCAGAGCGAGGAGCCGGCGAGAGGAGCGGGGAATAATAATCAGCAGAGCGAGGAGCCGGCGACAGGAGCGGGGAATAATAATCAGCAGAGCGAGGAGCCGGTGAGAGGAGCGGGGAATAATAATCAGCAGAGCGAGGAGCCGGCGAGAGGAGCGGGGAATAATAATCAGCAGAGCGAGGAGCCGGTGAGAGGAGCGGGGAATAATAATCAGCAGAGCGAGGAGCCGGCGAGAGGAGCAGGGAATAATAATCAGCAGAGCGAGGAGCCGGTGAGAGGAGCGGGGAATAATAATCAGCAGAGCGAGGAGCAGGGAATAATCGGGGAATAATAATCAGCAGAGCGAGGAGCCGGTGAGAGGAGCGGGGAACAATAATCAGCAGAGCGAGGAGCAGGGAATAATAATCAGCAGAGCGAGGAGCCGGAGAGAGGAGCGGGGAATAATAATCAGCAGAGCGAGGAGCCGGCGAGAGGAGCAGGGAATAATAATCAGCAGAGCAGGGAATAATAATTAGCAGAGCGAGGAGCCGGCGAGAGGAGCGGGGAATAATAATCAGCAGAGCGAGGAGCCGGTGAGAGGAGCGGGGAATAATAATCAGCAGAGCGAGGAGCCGGCGAGAGGAGCGGGGAATAATAATCAGCAGAGCGAGGAGCCGGCGAGAGAAGCGGGGAATAATAATCAACAGAGCGAGGAGCCGGCGAGAGGAGCGGGGAATAATAATCAGCAGAGCGAGGAGCCGGTGAGAGGAGCGGGGAATAATAATCAGCAGAGCGAGGAGCCGGCGAGAGGAGCAGGGAATAATAATCAGCAGAGCAGGGAATAATAATCAGCAGAGCGAGGAGCCGGCGAGAGGAGCGGGGAATAATAATCAGCAGAGCGAGGAGCCGGTGAGAGGAGCGGGGAATAATAATCAGCAGAGCGAGGAGCCGGCGAGAGGAGCAGGGAATAATAATCAGCAGAGCAGGGAATAATAATCAGCAGAGCGAGGAGCCGGAGAGAGGAGCGGGGAATAATAATCAGCAGAGCGAGGAGCCGGAGAGAGGAGCGGGGAATAATAATCAGCAGAGCGAGGAGCCGGAGAAAGGAGCGGGGAATAATAATCAGCAGAGCGAGGAGCCGGCGAGAGGAGCGGGGAATAATAATCAGCAGAGCGAGGAGCCGGCGACAGGAGCGGGGAATAATAATCAGCAGAGCGAGGAGCCGGCGAGAGGAGCAGGGAATAATAATCAGCAGAGCGAGGAACCGGTGAGAGGAGCAGGGAATAATAATCAGCAGAGCGAGGAGCCGGTGAGAGGAGCGGGGAATAATAACCAGCAGAGCGAGGAGCCGGAGAGAGGAGCGGGGAATAATAATCAGCAGAGCAGGGAATAAAAATCAGCAGAGCGAGGAGCCGGCGAGAGGAGCAGGGAATAATAATCAGCAGAGCGAGGAGCCGGCGAGAGAAGCAGGGAATAATAATCAGCAGAGCGAGGAGCCGGTGAGAGGAGCGGGGAATAATAATCAGCAGAGCGAGGAACCGGTGAGAGGAGCGGGGAATAATAATCAGCAGAGCGAGGAACCGGTGAGAGGAGCAGGGAATAATAATCAGCAGAGCGAGGAACCGGTGAGAGGAGCGGGGAATAATAATCAGCAGAGCGAGGAGCCGGCGAGAGGAGCGGGGAATAATAATCAGCAGAGCGAGGAGCCGGCGAGAGGAGCGGGGAATAATAATCAGCAGAGCGAGGAGCCGGTGAGAGGAGCGGGGAATAATAATCAGCAGAGCGAGGAACCGGCGAGAGAAGCGGGGAATAATAATCAGCAGAGCGAGGAGCCGGCGAGAGAAGCGGGGAATAATAATCAGCAGAGCGAGGAACCGGCGAGAGGAGCAGGGAATAATAATCAGCAGAGCGAGGAGCCGGTGAGAGGAGCGGGGAATAATAATCAGCAGAGCGAGGAGCCGGCGAGAGGAGCGAGGAATAATAATCAGCAGAGCGAGGAGCCGGCGAGAGGAGCGGGGAATAATAATCAGCAGAGCGAGGAGCCGGCGAGAGGAGCGGGGAATAATAATCAGCAGAGCGAGGAGCCGGCGAGAGGAGCGGGGAATAATAATCAGCAGAGCGAGGAGCCGGTGAGAGGAGCGGGGAATAATAATCAGCAGAGCGAGGAGCCGGCGAGAGGAGCGGGGAATAATAATCAGCAGAGCGAGGAGCCGGAGAGAGGAGCGGGGAATAATAATCAGCAGAGCAGGGAATAATAATCAGCAGAGCGAGGAGCCGGCGAGAGGAGCGGGGAATAATAATCAGCAGAGCGAGGAGCCGGTGAGAGAAGCGGGGAATAATATTCAGCAGAGCGAGGAGCCGGCGAGAGGAGCGGGGAATAATAATCAGCAGAGCGAGGAGCCGGCGAGAGAAGCAGGGAATAATAACCAGCAGAGCGAGGAGCCGGCGAGAGAAGCAGGGAATAATAATCAGCAGAGCGAGGAGCCGGTGAGAGGAGCGGGGAATAATAATCAGCAGAGCGAGGAGCCGGCGAGAGGAGCGGGGAATAATAATCAGCAGAGCGAGGAGCCGGCGAGAGGAGCGGGGAATAATAATCAGCAGAGCGAGGAGCCGGCGACAGGAGCGGGGAATAATAATCAGCAGAGCGAGGAGCCGGTGAGAGGAGCGGGGAATAATAATCAGCAGAGCGAGGAGCCGGCGAGAGGAGCGGGGAATAATAATCAGCAGAGCGAGGAGCCGGTGAGAGGAGCGGGGAATAATAATCAGCAGAGCGAGGAGCCGGCGAGAGGAGCAGGGAATAATAATCAGCAGAGCGAGGAGCCGGTGAGAGGAGCGGGGAATAATAATCAGCAGAGCGAGGAGCAGGGAATAATAATCAGCAGAGCGAGGAGCCGGAGAGAGGAGCGGGGAATAATAATCAGCAGAGCGAGGAGCCGGTGAGAGGAGCGGGGAACAATAATAAGCAGAGCGAGGAGCAGGGAATAATAATCAGCAGAGCGAGGAGCCGGAGAGAGGAGCGGGGAATAATAATCAGCAGAGCGAGGAGCCGGCGAGAGGAGCAGGGAATAATAATCAGCAGAGCAGGGAATAATAATCAGCAGAGCGAGGAGCCGGCGAGAGGAGCGGGGAATAATAATCAGCAGAGCGAGGAGCCGGTGAGAGGAGCGGGGAATAATAATCAGCAGAGCGAGGAGCCGGCGAGAGGAGCGGGGAATAATAATCAGCAGAGCGAGGAGCCGGCGAGAGAAGCGGGGAATAATAATCAGCAGAGCGAGGAGCCGGCGAGAGGAGCGGGGAATAATAATCAGCAGAGCGAGGAGCCGGTGAGAGGAGCGGGGAATAATAATCAGCAGAGCGAGGAGCCGGCGAGAGGAGCAGGGAATAATAATCAGCAGAGCAGGGAATAATAATCAGCAGAGCGAGGAGCCGGCGAGAGGAGCGGGGAATAATAATCAGCAGAGCGAGGAGCCGGTGAGAGGAGCGGGGAATAATAATCAGCAGAGCGAGGAGCCGGCGAGAGGAGCAGGGAATAATAATCAGCAGAGCAGGGAATAATAATCAGCAGAGCGAGGAGCCGGAGAGAGGAGCGGGGAATAATAATCAGCAGAGCGAGGAGCCGGCGAGAGGAGCAGGGAATAATAATCAGCAGAGCAGGGAATAATAATCAGCAGAGCGAGGAGCCGGAGAGAGGAGCGGGGAATAATAATCAGCAGAGCGAGGAGCCGGAGAGAGGAGCGGGGAATAATAATCAGCAGAGCGAGGAGCCGGAGAGAGGAGCGGGGAATAATAATCAGCAGAGCGAGGAGCCGGCGAGAGGAGCGGGGAATAATAATCAGCAGAGCGAGGAGCCGGCGACAGGAGCGGGGAATAATAATCAGCAGAGCGAGGAGCCGGCGAGAGGAGCAGGGAATAATAATCAGCAGAGCGAGGAACCGGTGAGAGGAGCAGGGAATAATAATCAGCAGAGCGAGGAGCCGGTGAGAGGAGCGGGGAATAATAACCAGCAGAGCGAGGAGCCGGAGAGAGGAGCGGGGAATAATAATCAGCAGAGCAGGGAATAAAAATCAGCAGAGCGAGGAGCCGGCGAGAGGAGCAGGGAATAATAATCAGCAGAGCGAGGAGCCGGCGAGAGAAGCAGGGAATAATAATCAGCAGAGCGAGGAGCCGGCAAGAGGAGCGGGGAATAATAATCAGCAGAGCGAGGAGCCGGCGAGAGGAGCGGGGAATAATAATCAGCAGAGCGAGGAGCCGGCGAGAGGAGCTGGGAATAATAATCAGCAGAGCGAGGAGCAGGGAATAATAATCAGCAGAGCGAGGAGCCGGCGAGAGGAGCGGGTAATAATAATCAGCAGAGCGAGGAGCCGGCGAGAGGAGCTGGGAATAATAATCAGCAGAGAGAGGAGCAGGGAATAATAATCAGCAGAGCGAGGAGCCGGAGAGGGGAGCGGGGAATAATCAGCAGAGCGAGGAGCCGGCGAGAGGAGCAGGGAATAATAATCAGCAGAGCGAGGAGCCGGCGAGAGGAGCAGGGAATATAAAATCAGCAGAGCGAGGAGCCGGTGAGAGGAGCGGGGAATAATAATCAGCAGAGCGAGGAGCAGGGAATAATAATCAGCAGAGCGAGGAGCCGGAGAGAGGAGCGGGGAATAATAATCAGCAGAGCGAGGAGCCGGTGAGAGGAGCGGGGAATAATAATCAGCAGAGCAGGGAATAATAATCAGCAGAGCGAGGAGCCGGAGAGAGGAGCAGGGAATAATAATCAGCAGAGCGAGGAGCCGGCGAGAGGAGCGGGGAATAATAATCAGCAGAGCGAGGAGCCGGCGAGAGGAGCAGGGAATAATAATCAGCAGAGCGAGGAGCCGGTGAGAGGAGCGGGGAATAATAATCAGCAGAGCGAGGAGCAGGGAATAATAATCAGCAGAGCGAGGAGCCGGAGAGAGGAGCGGGGAATAATAATCAGCAGAGCGAGGAGCCGGTGAGAGGAGCGGGGAATAATAATCAGCAGAGCAGGGAATAATAATCAGCAGAGCGAGGAGCCGGAGAGAGGAGCAGGGAATAATAATCAGCAGAGCGAGGAGCCGGCGAGAGGAGCGGGGAATAATAATCAGCAGAGCGAGGAGCCGGCGAGAGGAGCGGGAAATAATAATCAGCAGAGCGAGGAGCCGGCGAGAGAAGCAGGGAATAATAATCAGCAGAGCGAGGAGCCGGCGAGAGAAGCAGGTAATAATAATCAGCAGAGCGAGGAGCCGGTGAGAGGAGCGGGGAATAATAATCAGCAGAGCGAGGAGCCGGCGAGAGGAGCGGGGAATAATAATCAGCAGAGCGAGGAGCCGGAGAGAGGAGCGGGGAATAATAATCAGCAGAGCGAGGAGCCGGAGAGAGGAGCGGGGAATAATAATCAGCAGAGCGAGGAGCCGGTGAGAGGAGCGGGGAATAATAATCAGCAGAGCGAGGAGCCGGTGAGAGGAGCGGGGAATAATAATCAGCAGAGCGAGGAGCCGGCGAGAGGAGCGGGGAATAATAATCAGCAGAGCGAGGAGCCGGCGAGAGGAGCGGGGAATAATAATCAGCAGAGCGAGGAGCCGGAGAGAGGAGCGGGGAATAATAATCAGCAGAGCGAGGAGCCGGTGAGAGGAGCGGGGAATAATAATCAGCAGAGCGAGGAGCCGGCGACAGGAGCGGGGAATAATAATCAGCAGAGCGAGGAGCCGGCGAGAGGAGCGGGGAATAATAATCAGCAGAGCGAGGAGCCGGCGAGAGGAGCGGGGAATAATAATCAGCAGAGCGAGGAGCCGGAGAGAGGAGCGGGGAATAATAATCAGCAGAGCGAGGAGCCGGAGAGAGGAGCGGGGAATAATAATCAGCAGAGCGAGGAGCCGGTGAGAGGAGCGGGGAATAATAATCAGCAGAGCGAGGAGCCGGCGAGAGGAGCGGGGAATAATAATCAGCAGAGCAGAGAATAATAATCAGCAGAGCGAGGAGCCGGCGAGAGGAGCGGGGAATAATAATCAGCAGAGCGAGGAGCCGGCGAGAGGAGGGGGGAATAATAATCAGCAGAGCGAGGAGCCGGCGAGAGGAGCGGGGAATAATAATCAGCAGAGCGAGGAGCCGGCGAGAGGAGCGGGGAATAATAATCAGCAGAGCGAGGAGCCGGTGAGAGGAGCGGGGAATAATAATCAGCAGAGCGAGGAGCCGGCGAGAGAAGCGGGGAATAATAATCAGCAGAGCGAGGAGCCGGCGAGAGGAGCGGGGAATAATAATCAGCAGAGCGAGGAGCCGGTGAGAGGAGCGGGGAATAATAATCAGCAGAGCAGGGAATAATAATCAGCAGAGCGAGGAGCCGGTGAGAGGAGCAGGGAATAATAATCAGCAGAGCGAGGAGCCGGCGAGAGGAGCGGTGAATAATAATCAGCAGAGCGAGGAGCCGGCGAGAGGAGCGGGGAATAATAATCAGCAGAGAGAGGAGCCGGCGAGAGGAGCGGGGAATAATAATCAGCAGAGCAGGGAATAATAATCAGCAGAGCGAGGAGCCGGCAAGAGGAGCGGGGAATAATAATCAGCAGAGCGAGGAGCCGGCGAGAGGAGCGGGGAATAATAATCAGCAGAGCGAGGAGCCGGCGAGAGGAGCGGGGAATAATAATCAGCAGAGCGAGGAGCCGGCGAGAGGAGCGGGGAATAATAATGAGCAGAGCGAGGAGCCGGCGAGAGGAGCGGGGAATAATAATGAGCAGAGCGAGGAGCCGGCGAGAGGAGCGGGGAATAATAATGAGCAGAGCGAGGAGCCGGCGAGAGGAGCGGGGAATAATAATGAGCAGAGCGAGGAGCCGGCGAGAGGAGCGGCCAATAATAATCAGCAGAGCGAGGAGCCGGCGAGAGGAGCGGGGAATAATAATCAGCAGAGCGAGGAGCCGGCGAGAGGAGCGGGGAATAATAATCAGCAGAGCGAGGAGCCGGAGAGAGGAGCGGGGAATAATAATCAGCAGAGCGAGGAGCGGGAATAATAATCAGCAGAGCGAGGAGCCGGTGAGAGGAGCGGGGAATAATAATCAGCAGAGCGAGGAGCCGGCGAGAGGAGCGGGGAATAATAATCAGCAGAGCAGAGAATAATAATCAGCAGAGCGAGGAGCCGGCGAGAGGAGCGGGGAATAATAATCAGCAGAGCGAGGAGCCGGCGAGAGGAGGGGGGAATAATAATCAGCAGAGCGAGGAGCCGGCGAGAGGAGCGGGGAATAATAATCAGCAGAGCGAGGAGCCGGCGAGAGGAGCGGGGAATAATAATCAGCAGAGCGAGGAGCCGGTGAGAGGAGCGGGGAATAATAATCAGCAGAGCGAGGAGCCGGCGAGAGAAGCGGGGAATAATAATCAGCAGAGCGAGGAGCCGGCGAGAGGAGCGGGGAATAATAATCAGCAGAGCGAGGAGCCGGTGAGAGGAGCGGGGAATAATAATCAGCAGAGCAGGGAATAATAATCAGCAGAGCGAGGAGCCGGTGAGAGGAGCAGGGAATAATAATCAGCAGAGCGAGGAGCCGGCGAGAGGAGCGGTGAATAATAATCAGCAGAGCGAGGAGCCGGCGAGAGGAGCGGGGAATAATAATCAGCAGAGAGAGGAGCCGGCGAGAGGAGCGGGGAATAATAATCAGCAGAGCAGGGAATAATAATCAGCAGAGCGAGGAGCCGGCAAGAGGAGCGGGGAATAATAATCAGCAGAGCGAGGAGCCGGCGAGAGGAGCGGGGAATAATAATCAGCAGAGCGAGGAGCCGGCGAGAGGAGCGGGGAATAATAATCAGCAGAGCGAGGAGCCGGCGAGAGGAGCGGGGAATAATAATGAGCAGAGCGAGGAGCCGGCGAGAGGAGCGGGGAATAATAATGAGCAGAGCGAGGAGCCGGCGAGAGGAGCGGGGAATAATAATGAGCAGAGCGAGGAGCCGGCGAGAGGAGCGGGGAATAATAATGAGCAGAGCGAGGAGCCGGCGAGAGGAGCGGCCAATAATAATCAGCAGAGCGAGGAGCCGGCGAGAGGAGCGGGGAATAATAATCAGCAGAGCGAGGAGCCGGCGAGAGGAGCGGGGAATAATAATCAGCAGAGCGAGGAGCCGGAGAGAGGAGCGGGGAATAATAATCAGCAGAGCAGGGAATAATAATCAGCAGAGCGAGGAGCCGGTGAGAGGAGCAGGGAATAATAATCAGCAGAGCGAGGAGCCGGCGAGAGGAGCGGTGAATAATAATCAGCAGAGCGAGGAGCCGGCGAGAGGAGCGGGGAATAATAATCAGCAGAGAGAGGAGCCGGCGAGAGGAGCGGGGAATAATAATCAGCAGAGCAGGGAATAATAATCAGCAGAGCGAGGAGCCGGCAAGAGGAGCGGGGAATAATAATCAGCAGAGCGAGGAGCCGGCGAGAGGAGCGGGGAATAATAATCAGCAGAGCGAGGAGCCGGCGAGAGGAGCGGGGAATAATAATGAGCAGAGCGAGGAGCCGGCGAGAGGAGCGGGGAATAATAATGAGCAGAGCGAGGAGCCGGCGAGAGGAGCGGGGAATAATAATGAGCAGAGCGAGGAGCCGGCGAGAGGAGCGGGGAATAATAATGAGCAGAGCGAGGAGCCGGCGAGAGGAGCGGCCAATAATAATCAGCAGAGCGAGGAGCCGGCGAGAGGAGCGGGGAATAATAATCAGCAGAGCGAGGAGCCGGCGAGAGGAGCGGGGAATAATAATCAGCAGAGCGAGGAGCCGGAGAGAGGAGCGGGGAATAATAATCAGCAGAGCGAGGAGCCGGAGAGAGGAGCGGGGAATAATAATCAGCAGAGCGAGGAGCCGGCGAGAGGAGCGGGGAATAATAATCAGCAGAGCGAGGAGCCGGCGAGAGGAGCGGGGAATAATAATCAGCAGAGCGAGGAGCCGGCGAGAGGAGCGGGGAATAATAATCAGCAGAGCGAGGAGCCGGCGAGAGGAGCGGGGAATAATAATCAGCAGAGCGAGGAGCCGGCGAGAGGAGCGGGGAATAATAATCAGCAGAGCGAGGAGCCGGAGAGAGGAGCGGGGAATAATAATCAGCAGAGCGAGGAGCCGGAGAGAGGAGCGGGGAATAATAATCAGCAAAGCGAGGAGCCGGCGAGAGGAGCGGGGAATAATAATCAGCAGAGCGAGGAGCCGGCGACAGGAGCGGGGAATAATAATCAGCAGAGCGAGGAGCCGGTGAGAGGAGCGGGGAATAATAATCAGCAGAGCGAGGAGCCGGAGAGAGGAGCGGGGAATAATAATCAGCAGAGCGAGGAGCCGGTGAGAGGAGCGGGGAATAATAATCAGCAGAGCGAGGAGCCGGCGAGAGGAGCGGGGAATAATAATCAGCAGAGCAGGGAATAATAATCAGCAGAGCAGGGAATAATAATCAGCAGAGCGAGGAGCCGGCGAGAGGAGCGGGGAATAATAATCAGCAGAGCGAGGAGCCGGCGAGAGGAGCGGGGAATAATAATCAGCAGAGCGAGGAGCCGGCGAGAGGAGCGGGGAATAATAATCAGCAGAGCGAGGAGCCGGCGAGAGGAGCGGGGAATAATAATCAGCAGAGCGAGGAGCCGGCGAGAGGAGCGGGGAATAATAATCAGCAGAGCGAGGAGCCGGCGAGAGGAGCGGGGAATAATAATCAGCAGAGCGAGGAGCCGGTGAGAGGAGCGGGGAATAATAATCAGCAGAGCGAGGAGCCGGCGAGAGAAGCGGGGAATAATAATCAGCAGAGCGAGGAGCCGGTGAGAGGAGCGGGGAATAATAATCAGCAGAGCAGGGAATAATAATCAGCAGAGCGAGGAGCCGGCGAGAGAAGCGGGGAATAATAATCAGCAGAGCGAGGAGCCGGTGAGAGCAGGGAATAATAATCAGCAGAGCGAGGAGCCGGCGAGAGGAGCGGGGAATAATAATCAGCAGAGCGAGGAGCCGGCGAGAGGAGCGGGGAATAATAATCAGCAGAGGGAGGAGCCGGCGAGAGGAGCGGGGAATAATAATCAGCAGAGCAGGGAATAATAATCAGCAGAGCGAGGAGCCGGCAAGAGGAGCGGGGAATAATAATCAGCAGAGCGAGGAGCCGGCGAGAGGAGCGGGGAATAATAATCAGCAGAGCGAGGAGCCGGCGAGAGGAGCGGGGAATAATAATCAGCAGAGCGAGGAGCCGGCGAGAGAAGCGGGGAATAATAATCAGCAGAGCGAGGAGCCGGCGAGAGGAGCGGGGAATAATAATCAGCAGAGCGAGGAGCCGGCGAGAGGAGCGGGGAATAATAATCAGCAGAGCGAGGAGCCGGCGAGAGGAGCGGGGAATAATAATCAGCAGAGCGAGGAGGAGCCGGAGAGAGGAGCGGGGAATAATAATTAGCAGAGCGAGGAGCCGGAGAGAGGAGCGGGGAATAATAATCAGCAGAGCGAGGAGCCGGCGAGAGGAGCGGGGAATAATAATCAGCAGAGCGAGGAGCCGGCGAGAGGAGCGGGGAATAATAATCAGCAGAGCGAGGAGCCGGCGAGAGGAGCGGGGAATAATAATCAGCAGAGCGAGGAGCCGGAGAGAGGAGCGGGGAATAATAATCAGCAGAGCGAGGAGCCGGAGAGAGGAGCGGGGAATAATAATCAGCAGAGCGAGGAGCCGGCGAGAGGAGCGGGGAATAATAATCAGCAGAGCGAGGAGCCGGCGAGAGGAGCGGGGAATAATAATCAGCAGAGCGAGGAGCCGGCGAGAGGAGCGGGGAATAATAATCAGCAGAGCGAGGAGCCGGCGAGAGGAGCGGGGAATAATAATCAGCAGAGCGAGGAGCCGGAGAGAGGAGCGGGGAATAATAATCAGCAGAGCGAGGAGCCGGAGAGAGGAGCGGGGAATAATAATCAGCAGAGCGAGGAGCCGGCGAGAGGAGCGGGGAATAATAATCAGCAGAGCGAGGAGCCGGCGAGAGGAGCGGGGAATAATAATCAGCAGAGCGAGGAGCCGGCGACAGGAGCGGGGAATAATAATCAGCAGAGCGAGGAGCCGGTGAGAGGAGCAGGGAATAATAATCAGCAGAGCGAGGAGCCGGCGAGAGGAGCGGGGAATAATAATCAGCAGAGCGAGGAGCCGGCGAGAGGAGCGGGGAATAATAATCAGCAGAGGGAGGAGCCGGCGAGAGGAGCGGGGAATAATAATCAGCAGAGCAGGGAATAATAATCAGCAGAGCGAGGAGCCGGCAAGAGGAGCGGGGAATAATAATCAGCAGAGCGAGGAGCCGGCGAGAGGAGCGGGGAATAATAATCAGCAGAGCGAGGAGCCGGCGAGAGGAGCGGGGAATAATAATCAGCAGAGCGAGGAGCCGGCGAGAGAAGCGGGGAATAATAATCAGCAGAGCGAGGAGCCGGCGAGAGAAGCGGGGAATAATAATCAGCAGAGCGAGGAGCCGGCGAGAGGAGCGGGGAATAATAATCAGCAGAGCGAGGAGCCGGCGAGAGGAGCGGGGAATAATAATCAGCAGAGCGAGGAGCCGGCGAGAGGAGCGGGGAATAATAATCAGCAGAGCGAGGAGGAGCCGGAGTGAGGAGCAGGGAATAATAATCAGCAGAGCGAGGAGCCGGAGAGAGGAGCGGGGAATAATAATCAGCAGAGCGAGGAGCCGGCGAGAGGAGCGGGGAATAATAATCAGCAGAGCGAGGAGCCGGCGAGAGGAGCGGGGAATAATAATCAGCAGAGCGAGGAGCCGGCGAGAGGAGCGGGGAATAATAATCAGCAGAGCGAGGAGCCGGAGAGAGGAGCGGGGAATAATAATCAGCAGAGCGAGGAGCCGGAGAGAGGAGCGGGGAATAATAATCAGCAGAGCGAGGAGCCGGCGAGAGGAGCGGGGAATAATAATCAGCAGAGCGAGGAGCCGGCGAGAGGAGCGGGGAATAATAATCAGCAGAGCGAGGAGCCGGCGAGAGGAGCGGGGAATAATAATCAGCAGAGCGAGGAGCCGGAGAGAGGAGCGGGGAATAATAATCAGCAGAGCGAGGAGCCGGAGAGAGGAGCGGGGAATAATAATCAGCAGAGCGAGGAGCCGGCGAGAGGAGCGGGGAATAATAATCAGCAGAGCGAGGAGCCGGCGAGAGGAGCGGGGAATAATAATCAGCAGAGCGAGGAGCCGGCGACAGGAGCGGGGAATAATAATCAGCAGAGCGAGGAGCCGGTGAGAGGAGCGGGGAATAATAATCAGCAGAGCGAGGAGCCGGAGAGAGGAGCGGGGAATAATAATCAGCAGAGCGAGGAGCCGGTGAGAGGAGCGGGGAATAATAATCAGCAGAGCGAGGAGCCGGCGAGAGGAGCGGGGAATAATAATCAGCAGAGCAGGGAATAATAATCAGCAGAGCAGGGAATAATAATCAGCAGAGCGAGGAGCCGGCGAGAGGAGCGGGGAATAATAATCAGCAGAGCGAGGAGCCGGCGAGAGGAGCGGGGAATAATAATCAGCAGAGCGAGGAGCCGGCGAGAGGAGCGGGGAATAATAATCAGCAGAGCGAGGAGCCGGCGAGAGGAGCGGGGAATAATAATCAGCAGAGCGAGGAGCCGGCGAGAGGAGCGGGGAATAATAATCAGCAGAGCGAGGAGCCGGCGAGAGGAGCGGGGAATAATAATCAGCAGAGCGAGGAGCCGGCGAGAGGAGCGGGGAATAATAATCAGCAGAGCGAGGAGCCGGTGAGAGGAGCGGGGAATAATAATCAGCAGAGCAAGGAGCCGGCGAGAGAAGCGGGGAATAATAATCAGCAGAGCGAGGAGCCGGTGAGAGGAGCGGGGAATAATAATCAGCAGAGCAGGGAATAATAATCAGCAGAGCGAGGAGCCGGTGAGAGGAGCAGGGAATAATAATCAGCAGAGCGAGGAGCCGGCGAGAGGAGCGGGGAATAATAATCAGCAGAGCGAGGAGCCGGCGAGAGGAGCGGGGAATAATAATCAGCAGAGGGAGGAGCCGGCGAGAGGAGCGGGGAATAATAATCAGCAGAGCAGGGAATAATAATCAGCAGAGCGAGGAGCCGGCAAGAGGAGCGGGGAATAATAATCAGCAGAGCGAGGAGCCGGCGAGAGGAGCGGGGAATAAAAATCAGCAGAGCGAGGAGCCGGCGAGAGGAGCGGGGAATAATAATCAGCAGAGCGAGGAGCCGGAGAGAGGAGCGGGGAATAATAATCAGCAGAGCGAGGAGCCGGCGAGAGGAGCGGGGAATAAAAATCAGCAGAGCGAGGAGCCGGCGAGAGGAGCGGGGAATAAAAATCAGCAGAGCGAGGAGCCGGCGAGAGGAGCGGGGAATAATAATCAGCAGAGCGAGGAGCCGGAGAGAGGAGCGGGGAATAATAATCAGCAGAGCGAGGAGCCGGCGAGAGGAGCGGGGAATAAAAATCAGCAGAGCGAGGAGCCGGCGAGAGGAGCGGGGAAAAATAATCAGCAGAGCGAGGAGCCGGAGAGAGGAGCGGGGAATAATAATCAGCAGAGCGAGGAGCCGGCGAGAGGAGCGGGGAATAATAATGAGCAGAGCGAGGAGCCGGCGAGAGGAGCGGGGAATAATAATCAGCAGAGCGAGGAGCCGGCGAGAGGAGCGGGGAATAATAATCAGCAGAGCGAGGAGCCGGCGAGAGGAGCGGGGAATAATAATGAGCAGAGCGAGGAGCCGGCGAGAGGAGCGGTGAATAATAATGAGCAGAGCGAGGAGCCGGCGAGAGGAGCGGGGAATAATAATCAGCAGAGCGAGGAGCTGGCGAGAGGAGCGGGTAATAATAATCAGCAGAGCGAGGAGCCGGCGAGAGGAGCGGGTAATAATAATCAGCAGAGCGAGGAGCCGGCGAGAGGAGCGGGGAATAATAATCAGCAGAGCGAGGAGCCGGAGAGAGGAGCGGGGAATAATAATCAGCAGAGCGAGGAGCCGGAAAGAGGAGCGGGGAATAATAATCAGCAGAGCAAGGAGCCGGTGAGAGGAGCGGGGAATAATAATCAGCAGAGGGAGGAGCCGGCGAGAGGAGCGGGGAATAATAATCAGCAGAGCGAGGAGCCGGCGAGAGGAGCTGGGAATAATAATCAGCAGAGCGAGGAGCAGGGAATAATAATCAGCAGAGCGAGGAGCCGGCGAGAGGAGAGGGGAATAATAATCAGCAGAGCGAGGAGCAGGGAATAATAATCAGCAGAGCGAGGAGCCGGAGAGGGGAGCGGGGAATAATAATCAGCAGAGCGAGGAGCCGGCGAGAGGAGCGGGGAATAATAATCAGCAGAGCGAGGAGCCGGCGAGAGGAGCAGGGAATAATAATCAGCAGAGCGAGGAGCCGGCGAGAGGAGCAGGGAATAATAATCAGCAGAGCGAGGAGCCGGCGAGAGGAGCGGGGAATAATAATCAGCAGAGCGAGGAGCCGGTGAGAGGAGCGGGGAATAATAATCAGCAGAGCGAGGAGCAGGGAATAATAATCAGCAGAGCGAGGAGCCGGTGAGAGGAGCGGGGAATAATAATCAGCAGAGCGAGGAGCCGGCGAGAGGAGCGGGGAATAATAATCAGCAGAGCGAGGAGCCGGCGAGAGGAGCGGGGAATAATAATCAGCAGAGCGAGGAGCCGGTGAGAGGAGCGGGGAATAATAATCAGCAGAGCGAGGAGCCGGCGAGAGAAGCGGGGAATAATAATCAGCAGAGCGAGGAGCCGGTGAGAGGAGCGGGGAATAATAATCAGCAGAGCAGGGAATAATAATCAGCAGAGCGAGGAGCCGGTGAGAGGAGCAGGGAATAATAATCAGCAGAGCGAGGAGCCGGCGAGAGGAGCGGGGAATAATAATCAGCAGAGCGAGGAGCCGGCGAGAGGAGCGGGGAATAATAATCAGCAGAGGGAGGAGCCGGCGAGAGGAGCGGGGAATAATAATCAGCAGAGCAGGGAATAATAATCAGCAGAGCGAGGAGCCGGCGAGAGGAGCGGGGAATAAAAATCAGCAGAGCGAGGAGCCGGCGAGAGGAGCGGGGAATAAAAATCAGCAGAGCGAGGAGCCGGCGAGAGGAGCGGGGAATAATAATCAGCAGAGCGAGGAGCCGGAGAGAGGAGCGGGGAATAATAATCAGCAGAGCGAGGAGCCGGCGAGAGGAGCGGGGAATAAAAATCAGCAGAGCGAGGAGCCGGCGAGAGGAGCGGGGAATAATAATCAGCAGAGCGAGGAGCCGGAGAGAGGAGCGGGGAATAATAATCAGCAGAGCGAGGAGCCGGCGAGAGGAGCGGGGAATAATAATGAGCAGAGCGAGGAGCCGGCGAGAGGAGCGGGGAATAATAATCAGCAGAGCGAGGAGCCGGCGAGAGGAGCGGGGAATAATAATCAGCAGAGCGAGGAGCCGGCGAGAGGAGCGGGGAATAATAATGAGCAGAGCGAGGAGCCGGCGAGAGGAGCGGGGAATAATAATGAGCAGAGCGAGGAGCCGGCGAGAGGAGCGGGGAATAATAATCAGCAGAGCGAGGAGCCGGCGAGAGGAGCGGGTAATAATAATCAGCAGAGCGAGGAGCCGGCGAGAGGAGCGGGTAATAATAATCAGCAGAGCGAGGAGCCGGCGAGAGGAGCGGGGAATAATAATCAGCAGAGCGAGGAGCCGGAGAGAGGAGCGGGGAATAATAATCAGCAGAGCGAGGAGCCGGAAAGAGGAGCGGGGAATAATAATCAGCAGAGCAAGGAGCCGGTGAGAGGAGCGGGGAATAATAATCAGCAGAGGGAGGAGCCGGCGAGAGGAGCGGGGAATAATAATCAGCAGAGCGAGGAGCCGGCGAGAGGAGCGGGGAATAATAATCAGCAGAGCGAGGAGCAGGGAATAATAATCAGCAGAGCGAGGAGCCGGCGAGAGGAGAGGGGAATAATAATCAGCAGAGCGAGGAGCAGGGAATAATAATCAGCAGAGCGAGGAGCCGGAGAGGGGAGCGGGGAATAATAATCAGCAGAGCGAGGAGCCGGCGAGAGGAGCGGGGAATAATAATCAGCAGAGCGAGGAGCCGGCGAGAGGAGCAGGGAATAATAATCAGCAGAGCGAGGAGCCGGCGAGAGGAGCAGGGAATAATAATCAGCAGAGCGAGGAGCCGGCGAGAGGAGCGGGGAATAATAATCAGCAGAGCGAGGAGCCGGTGAGAGGAGCGGGGAATAATAATCAGCAGAGCGAGGAGCAGGGAATAATAATCAGCAGAGCGAGGAGCCGGTGAGAGGAGCGGGGAATAATAATCAGCAGAGCGAGGAGCCGGCGAGAGGAGCGGGGAATAATAATCAGCAGAGCGAGGAGCCGGCGAGAGGAGCGGGGAATAATAATCAGCAGAGCGAGGAGCCGGAGAGAGGAGCGGGGAATAATAATCAGCAGAGCGAGGAGCCGGAGAGAGGAGCGGGGAATAATAATCAGCAGAGCGAGGAGCCGGTGAGAGGAGCGGGGAATAATAATCAGCAGAGCGAGGAGCCGGCGAGAGGAGCGGGGAATAATAATCAGCAGAGCGAGGAACCGGCGAGAGGAGCGGGGAATAATAATCAGCAGAGCGAGGAGCCGGCGAGAGGAGCGGGGAATAATAATCAGCAGAGCGAGGAGCCGGCGAGAGGAGCGGGGAATAATAATCAGCAGAGCGAGGAGCCGGCGAGAGGAGCGGGGAATAATAATCAGCAGAGCGAGGAGCCGGCGAGAGGAGCGGGGAATAATAATCAGCAGAGCGAGGAGCCGGCGAGAGGAGCGGGGAATAATAATCAGCAGAGCGAGGATCCGGCGAGAGGAGCGGGGAATAATAATCAGCAGAGCGAGGATCCGGCGAGAGGAGCGGGGAATAATAATCAGCAGAGCGAGGAGCCGGCGAGAGGAGCGGGGAATAATAATCAGCAGAGCGAGGAGCCGGCGAGAGGAGCGGGTAATAATAATCAGCAGAGCGAGGAGCCGGCGAGAGGAGCAGGGAATAATAATCAGCAGAGCGAGGAGCCGGCGAGAGAAGCGGGGAATAATAATCAGCAGAGCGAGGAGCCGGCGAGAGGAGCGGGGAATAATAATGAGCAGAGCGAGGAACCGGCGAGAGGAGCGGGGAATAATAATCAGCAGAGCGAGGAGCCGGCGAGAGGAGCGGGGAATAATAATCAGCAGAGCGAGGAGCCGGCGAGAGAAGCAGGGAATAATAATCAGCAGAGCGAGGAGCCGGCGAGAGGAGCGGGGAATAATAATCAGCAGAGCGAGGAGCCGGCGAGAGGAGCGGGGAATAATAATCAGCAGAGCGAGGAGCCGGCGACAGGAGCGGGGAATAATAATCAGCAGAGCGAGGAGCCGGCGACAGGAGCGGGGAATAATAATCAGCAGAGCGAGGAGCCGGAGAGAGGAGCGGGGAATAATAATCAGCAGAGTGACAAAACCAAAAGAAGTGTGACTTACAGCGCACACACCCGCAGGGCGCGCGTTGGGCACACACCCGCAGGGCGCGCGCTCGGCACACACCCGCAGGGCGCGCGCTCGGCACACACCCGCAGGGCGCGCGTTGGGCACACACCCGCAGGGCGCGCGCGCTCGGCACACACCCGCAGGGCGCGCGCGCTCGGCACACACCCGCAGGGCGCGCGCGCTCGGCACACACCCGCAGGGCGCGCGCGCTCGGCACACACCCGCAGGGCGCGCGCGCTCGGCACACACCCGCAGGACGTGCGCGCGCGCTCGGCACACACCCGCAGGACGTGCGCGCGTGCTCGGCACACACCCGCAGGGGGCGCGCGGCTCGGCACACACCCGCAGGGCGCGCGCTCGGCACACACCCGCAGGGCGCACGCGCGCTCGGCACACACCCGCAGGGCGCTCGCGCGCGCTCGGCACACACCCGCAGGGCGCTCGCGCGCGCTCGGCACACACCCGCAGGGCGCGCTCGGCACACACCCACAGGGGGCGCGGCACACACTCGCAGGGCGCGCTCGGCACACACCCACAGGGGGCGCGCGCTCGCCGCACACCCACAGAGGGTGCGCGCGCTCGCCGCACACCCACAAAGGGCGCGCTCGGCGCACACCCACAGAGGGCGCGCTCGGCGCACACCCACAGAGGGCGCGCTCGGCGCACACCCACAGAGGGCGCGCTCGGCGCACACCCACAGAGGGCGCGCTCGGCGCACACCCACAGAGCACGCGCGCTCGGCGCACACCCACAGAGCGCGTGCGCGCTCGGCGCACACCCACAGCGCGCGCGCTCGGCGCACACCCACAGAGCGCGCGCTCGGCGCACACCCACAGAGCGCGCGCTCGGCGCACACCCACAGAGCGCGCGCTCGGCGCACACCCACAGAGCGCGCGCTCGGCGCACACCCACAGAGCGCGCGCGCGCTCGGCGCACACCCACAGAGCGCGCGCGCGCTCGGCGCACACCCACAGAGCGCGCGCTCGGCGCACACCCACAGAGCACGCGCGCGCTCGGCACACACCCACAGAGCACGCGCGGCGCTCGGCACACACCCACAGAGCACGCGCCGCGCTCGGCACACGCGCGCTCGGCTCACACCCACAGAGCACGCGCGCTCGGCACACACGCGCTCGGCACACACCCACAGAGCACACGCGCGCTCGGCTCACACCCACAGAGCACGCGCGCTCGGCACACACGCGCTCGGCACACACCCACAAAGCACGCGCGCGCTCGGCACACACGCGCTCGGCACACACCCACAGAGCACGCGCACGCTCGGCACACACGCGCTCGGCACACACCCACAGAGCACGCGCACGCTCGGCACACACCCGCAGAGCACGCGCGCGCTCGGCACACACGCGCTCGGCACACACCCACAGAGCGCGCGCGCGCTCGGCACACACCCGCAGAGCACGCGTGCACTCGGCACACACGCGCTCGGCACACACCCACAAAGCACGCGCGCGCTCGGCACACACGCGCTCGGCACACACCCACAGAGCACGCGCGCGCTCGGCACACACGCGCTCGGCACACACCCACAGAGCACCGCGCGCTCGGCACACACCCACAGAGGGCGCGCTCGGCGCACACCCACAGAGGGCGCGCTCGGCGCACACCCACAGAGCGCGCGCAGCGCTCGGCGCACACCCACAGAGCACACGCGCGCTCGGCTCACACCCACAGAGCACGCGCGCTCGGCACACACGCGCTCGGCACACACCCACAAAGCACGCGCGCGCTCGGCACACACGCGCTCGGCACACACCCACAGAGCACGCTCGGCACACACGCGCTCGGCACACACCCACAGAGCACGCGCACGCTCGGCACACACCCGCAGAGCACGCGCGCGCTCGGCACACACCCACAGAGCGCGCGCGCGCTCGGCACACACCCGCAGAGCACGCGTGCACTCAGCACACAACGCGCTCGGCACACACCCACAAAGCGCACGCGCGCTCGGCACACGCGCGCTCGGCACACACCCACAGAGCACACGCGCGCTTGGCACACACGCGCTCGGCACACACCCACAGAGGGCGTGCTCGGCGCACACCCACAGAGGGCGCGCTCGGCGCACACCCACAGAGCGCGCGCTGCGCGTCGGCGCACACCCACAGAGCGCGCGCTCGGCGCACACCCACAGAGCGCGCGCTCGGCGCACACCCACAGAGCGCGCGCTCGGCGCACACCCACAGAGCGCGCGCTCGGCGCACACCCCACAGAGCGCGCGCTCGGCGCACACCCACAGAGCGCGCGCTCGGCGCACACCCACAGAGCGCGCGCTCGGCGCACACCCACAGAGCGCGCGCTCGGCGCACACCCACAGAGCGCGCGCGCTCGGCGCACACCCACAGAGCACGCGCGCGCTCGGCACACACCCACAGAGCACGCGCGCGCTCGGCACACACCCACAGAGCACGCGCGCGCTCGGCACACACCCACAGAGCACACGCGCGCTCGGCACACGCGCGCTCGGCTCACACCCACAGAGCACGCGCGCTCGGCACACACGCGCTCGGCACACACCCACAGAGCACGCGCACGCTCGGCACACACGCGCTCGGCACACACCCACAGAGCACGCGCGCGCTCGGCACACACGCGCTCGGCACCCACCACAGAGCACACGCGCGCTCGGCTCACACCACAGAGCACGCGCGCTCGGCACACACGCGCTCGGCACACACCCACAAAGCACGCGCGCGCTCGGCACACACCCACAGAGCACGCGCACGCTCGGCACACACGCGCTCGGCACACACCCACAGAGCACGCGCACGCTCGGCACACACCCGCAGAGCACACCCGCAGAGCACTGCGCGCGCTCGGCACACACGCGCTCGGCACACACCCACAAAGCACGCGCGCGCTCGGCACACACGCGCTCGGCACACACCCACAGAGCACGCGCGCGCTCGGCACACACGCGCTCGGCACACACCCACAGAGCACGCGCGCGCTCGGCACACACGCGCTCGGCACACACCCACAGAGGGCGCGCTCGGCGCACACCCACAGAGCGCGCGCGCGCGCTCGGCGCACACCCACAGAGCGCGCGCTCGGCGCACACCCACAGAGCGCGCGCTCGGCGCACACCCACAGAGCGCGCGCTCGGCGCACACCCACAGAGCGCGCGCTCGGCGGCACACCCACAGAGCGCGCGCTCCGGCGCACACCCACAGAGCGCGCGCTCGGCGCACACCCACAGAGCGCGCGCAGCGCTCGGCGCACACCCACAGAGCACGCGCGCGCTCGGCGCACACCCACAGAGCACGCGCGCGCTCGGCACACACCCACGGAGCACACGCGCGCTCGGCACACGCGCGCTCGGCTCACACCCACAGAGCACGCGCGCTCCGGCACACACGCGCTCGGCAACACACCCACAAAGCACGCGCGCGCTCGGCACACACGCGCTCGGCACACACCCACAGAGCACGCGCACGCTCGGCACACACGCGCTCGGCACACACCCACAGAGCACGCGCACGCTCGGCACACACGCGCTCGGCACACACCCACAGAGCACACGCGCGCTCGGCTCACACCCACAGAGCACGCGCGCTCGGCACACACGGCCTCGGCACACACCCACAAAGCACGCGCGCGCCTCGGCACACACGCGCTCGGCACACACCCACAGAGCACGCGCACGCTCGGCACACATGCGCTCGGCACACACCCACAGAGCACGCGCACGCTCGGCACACACCCGCAGAGCACGCGCGCGCTCGGCACACACGCGCTCGGCACACACCCACAGAGCGCGCGCCACGCGCTCGGCACACACCCGCAGAGCACGCGCGCGCTCGGCACACACCCGCAGAGCACACACCCACAAAGCACGCGCAGCGCTCGGCACACACGCGCTCGGCACACACCCACAGAGCACGCGCGCGCTCGGCACACACGCACTCGGCACACACCCACAGAGCACGCGCGCGCTCGGCACACACCCACAGAGCACGCGCGCGCTCGGCACACACACACAGAGCACACACGCGCTCGGCACACACCCACAGAGCACGCGCACGCTCAGTACACACCACTTTTTTTGGTACATAGTAGATTACAGACGTGTGTCTTTTTTCAACCTATGCTAAATTTAGACCACAAATACTTTATCCTATATCCGCACTCACCGTATATTGTTCCAGAGGAAGCAAACACGCAAACCCCAGTGTCACATTATCCTATTATATCTCATAAGGGGAAAAATAAATTCCTTCCTGACTCAAGAATTGGATTATTCCCTGGATCAACATCCTTCCCATGTTTACTTATTTTGTACATCATTTTTGAACATATCTTTGTATCTGCCATCACAGTCTCCATGTGTAATGAATCACACACTGTAACTGCCCTTACTGTAAAGAACCCTTTCCTTTGTTGCTGGTGAAATTTCCTTTCCTCCAACCTTAAGGGATGGCCCCGAGTCCTTTGTACTGCCCGTGGGATGAATAGTTCTTTTGAAAGCTCCTTGTATTCTCCCTGAATATATTTGTATATAGTTATCATATCCCCTCTCAGACGCCTCTTTCTAATGTAAATAAATCTCATTTAGCTAGCCTCTCCTCATAAGTTAGAATGTCCAGCCCCTTTATTAATTTGGTGGCTCTTCTCTGCACTCTCTCTAGTTCCATAATGTCTTTCTTACTCCATATTCAAGGTGTGGTCTTACTAATGCTTTGTAAAGGGGCATAATTATGTTTACTTCCCTTCCATCCATTGCCCGTTTAATGCAAGATAAGATCCTGTTTGCCTTTGCAGCTACTGCCTGACTTTGGGCTCCGCTTCTCTTCCACCCATCAGTCTTCAATGAGACATTGATAATTTGCAGTGGTCGACAAATCACCAAAAAATCTACTCACCGAACAAACAAAAAATCTACTCGCCACCTCGTACCACACGTGTGCTGCTTGGGCCAATAGGAGATCGCCACGATGTTAAATCCACTCGCCCGGGGCGTGCAAATGTATAGGTTTGTCGAACACTGATAATTTGGATATAGGAGACCGCGGATCAGGTGTTGGGAGACTATATAAGAAACCGCGGTCAGAGCCTTAGTCTTTCACAAAGCGCCGCGGTGGGTGCGAAACGCCTTCGTGTTTTACGCCCCTGTTTTTGGGGAGTTTTTGCGCTATATATTCGCCATTCATTTCTTCATCTGCTTCTATATGTGCGGATTCGCGAACGTGGGCGCAGCGAGAACTTTCATCGTTTCCATTTTCACAAATCGTGGGAGGCGCGGGCTGGGGGGGAGGCGTGGCCTGGGGCGGCATGGACTGGGGGGAGGCGGGGGCCGGATGGAGGCGCGGGCCGCGGTAGTCGTGGCCCAAGAGGAGGCAAGGGCCGGTGGGAGGCGTGGGCCGGGGCGGTGGGAGGCACGGGCTGGGGGGAGGCGTGGGCCTCGGCAGTGGGAGGCGTGGGCAGGGGGAGGCACGGGCTGGTGGGAGGCGCAGGCATCAGGCAGTGGGAGGCGTGGGCAGGGGGAGGCACGGGCCGGAGGGAGGCGCAGGCTGGGGGGAGGCGTGGGCCTCAGGCGGGGGGAGGCGTGGCAGGGGGAGGCACGGGCCGGTGGGAGGCGTGGGGCCTCAGGCAGTGGGAGGCGTGGGCAGGGGGAGGCACGGGCCGGTGGGAGGGCGCGGGCTGGGGGGAGGCGTTGGCCTCAGGCAGTGGGAAGCGTGGGCAGGGGGAGGCACGGGCCGGTGGGAGGCGTGGGCCAGGGGGAAGCACGGGCCGGTGGGAGGCGTGGCAGGGGGGAGGCACGGGCGGGGGAGGCGCGGGCTGGGGGAGGCGTGGCCTGGGGCGGCATGGACTGGGGGGAGGCGCAGGCCGGTGGGAGGCGTGGGCCATGGGCGGTGGAGGCGTGGGCCTCAGGCAGTGGGGAGGCGTGGGCACGGGGGAAGCACGGGCCGGTGGGAGGCGTGGGCCAGGGGGAGGCACAGGCTGGGGGAGGCGCGGGCTGGGGGAGGTGTGGGGCAGGGGATGCACGGGCCGGTGGGAGGCGTGGGCTTTAGGAAGTGGGAGGCGTGGGCCAGGGGAAGCACGGGCCGGTGGGAGGCGTGGGCCAGGGGGAGGCACAGGCTGGGGGAGGCGCGGGCTGGGGGAGGGTGTGGGCAGGGGGAGGCGCGGGGCTGGGGGGAGGCATGGGCCTCAGGCAGTGGGAAGGGGAAGCACGGACGGTGGGAGGCGCGGGCTGGGGGGAGGCGTGGGCCTCAGGCAGTGGAGGCGTGGTCAGGGGGAAGCACGGGCCGGTGGGAGGCGCAGGCCAGGGGGAAGCACAGGCCGGTGGAGGCGTGGGCAGGGGGAGGCACGGGCGGTGGGAGGCGTGGGCAGGGGGAGGGCACGGCCGGTGGGAGGCGCGGGCTGGGGGGAGGCGTGGTCCTCAGGCAGTGGGGGAGGCGTGGGCAGGGGGAGGCACGGGCGGGGGGAGGCACAGGCTGGGGGTAGGCGTGGGCCTCAGGCAGTGGGAGGCGTGGGCAGGGGGAGGCACCGGGCGGTGGGAGGCGCGGGCTGGGGGGAGCGGTGGGCCTCTGGCAGTGGGAGGCGTGGGCAGGGGGAAGCACGCGCTGGGGGGAGGCGTGGGCCTCAGGCAGTGGGAGCGTAGGCACGGGCTGGGGGGAGGCGTGGGCCTCAGGCAATGGGAGGCGTGGGCAGGGGGAAGCATGGGCCGGTGGGAGGCGTGGGCCGGGGGAGGCGTGGGCTGGGGTGGTGGGAGGTGTGGGCCAGGGGGAAGCACGGGCCGGTGGGAGGCACGGGCCAGGGGGAGGCACGGGCTAGGGGGAGGCACGGGCCAGGGGGAGGCACGGGCCAGGGGGTGGCACGGGCCAGGGGGTGGCACGGGCCAGGGGGGAGGCGCGGGCCGGTGGGAGGCAGTATTAGGCGCGAGCCTGGGGAGGCGTGGGCCAAGCGTGGACAGTGATAATGGCCAGGACAATCATTCTGAGCCCCTGAGTGTGCCGGGGGGGAGGAAGGGGGAGTCACCCCCGCATCACCAGTCACTCATCCCTTGTCCTCATTCAAGAGGCACATATCATTCAGTGCTTCACAGCATCAGCATTACCAAGTGTTCTCACTCAGGAAGAACTTCCTTATCAGCATTACCAAGTGTTCTCACTCGGGAAGAACTTCCTTATCAGCATCACCAAGTGTTCTCACTCGGGAAGAACTTCCTTATCAGCATCACCAAGTGTTCTCACCCGGGAAGAACTTCCTTATCAGCATCACCAAGTGTTCTCACTCGGGAAGAACTTCCTTATCAGCATCACCAAGTGTTCTCACTCGGGAAGAACTTCCTTATCAGCATCACCAAGTGTCCTCACTCGGGAAGAACTTCCTTATCAGCATCACCAAGTGTTCTCACTCGGGAAGAACTTCCTTATCAGCATCACCAAGTGTTCTCACTCGGGAAGAACTTCCTTATCAGCATCACCAAGTGTTCTCACTCGGGAAGAACTTCCTTATCAGCATCACCAAGTGTTCTCACTCAGGAAGAACTTCTTTATCAGCATCACCAAGTGTTCTCACCCGGGAAGAACTTCCTTATCAGCATCACCAAGTGTTCTCACTCGGGAAGAACTTCCTTATCAGCATCACCAAGTGTTCTCACTCGGGAAGAACTTCCTTATCAGCATCACCAAGTGTTCTCACTCGGGAAGAACTTCCTTATCAGCATCACCAAGTGTTCTCACTCGGGAAGAACTTCCTTATCAGCATCACCAAGTGTTCTCACTCGGGAAGAACTTCCTTATCAGCATCACCAAGTGTTCTCACTCGGGAAGAACTTCCTTATCAGCATCGCCAAGTGTTCTCACTCGGGAAGAACTTCCTTATCAGCATCACCAAGTGTTCTCACTCAGGAAGAACTTCCTTATACATCCGGATTAACGGAGAATCCTTACACTGCAGAAACCCGGCCAATTCACACAAGTGACACTAAATTGTGTAAGGTAATAGAATCACAGCAGGATGTAATTTCTCTTCAGAAGGACTTGGAGAGACTGGAAACGTGGGCAGGTAGATGGCAGATGAGGTTTAATACAGATAAATGTAAGGTTATGCATTTGGGATGCAAGAATAAAAAGGCGACTTACAAATTAAATGGGGATAATTTGGGGAATCCTTGATGGAGAAGGATTTAGGAGTGCTTGTAGACTGCAGGCTTAGCAATAGTGCCCAATGTCATGCAGTAGCTGCAAAGGCAAACAAGATCTTATCTTGCATCAAACGGGCAATGGATGGAAGGGAAGTAAACATTATTATGCCCCTTTACAAAGCATTAGTAAGACCACACCTTGAATATGGAGTACATTTTTGGGCACCAATCCTAAGAAAAGACATTATGGAACTAGAGAGAGTGCAGAGAAGAGCCACCAAATTAATAAAGGGGATGGACATTCTAACTTATGAGGAGAGGCTAGCTAAATTAGATTTATTTACATTAGAAAAGAGGCGTCTAAGAGGGGACATGATAACTATATACAAATATATTTGGGGACAGCACAAGGAGCTTTCAAAAGAACTATTCATCCCACGGGCAGTACAAAGGACTCGGGGCCATCCCTTAAGGTTGGAGGAAAGGAAATTTCACCAGCAACAAAGAAAAGGGTTCTTTACAGTAAGGGCAGCTACAGTGTGGTACTCATTACCCATGGAGACTGTGATGGCAGATACAATAGATTTGTTCAAAAAAAGGTTGGACATCTTTTTAGATGGGAAAGGTATACAAGGATATACCAAATAAGTAAACATTGGAAGGATGTTGATCCAGGGATTAATCCGATTGCCAATTCTTGGAGTCGGGAAGGAATTTATTTTCCCCTTATGAGATATCATTGGATGATGAGACTCTGGGTTTTTTTGTTTGCCTTCCTCTGGATCAATAAGTATAGATATAGGATAAAGTATCTGTCGTCTAAATTTAGCATAGGTTGAACTTGATGAACGTACGTCTTTTTTCAACCTCATCTACTATGTAACTATGTAACTATATGTAACTATGTTCATGCAAATGAATATACCCCCTTTCACCCTACACTGGTCTTTGTATCATATGTTTTACTGCGAGTTACACAGGTGTTATATGGGCAGTCACACTGTTACACTGCGAGTTACACAGGTGTTATATGGGCAGTCACACTGTTACACTGCGAGTTACACAGGTGTTATATGGGCAGTCACACTGTTACACTGCGAGTTACACAGGTGTTATAGAGGTGTTATATGGGCAGTCACACTGTTACACTGCGAGTTACACAGGTGTGATATGGGCAGTCACACTGTTACACAGGTGTGATATGGGCAGTCACACTGTTACACTGCGAGT
>NW_027454782.1:0-60292 GCF_040206685.1 Ascaphus truei
ACATTGTGATATCATCACATACTGTAGGCAGGATGGCAGGTGTAAAGCTTCTAAAAGAGAGAGGGAGGGAGAGAGGTAGAGGAGAGAGAGGGAGAAAGAGGGAGAGAGAGAGCAAGCAGCTCCTCCCTCCCATGCAAATGACTGGAGGCAGAGGAGTAGAGGGACAGAAGCCTGTGCTGCTTGTAATGGGACAGGATTTAGGGGTGCTGTTTCATGCTCTATCTCCCTCCCTCCCACTGTCTCAGGTGCAGAAAGTTTTCAAGGGAGAGAGGAAAGGAAGAGGAAAATGGAAGCTGAGGAGAGCTGGTCCTGTCCCTCTTGTTGGTAAAGAGGGGGCATCCAGAAAGAGGTAAGGAGATAGTTTTATTTTAATTCAAGAAGGAGTGCCTGGTGGCGTAGCTGGTGTGCTCTGTCACACTACAGACCCCTCCCTGTGTGTGTGTGTGCGTGCGTGCGTGCGTGCGTGGTGCGTGCGTGCGTCTGCAGGGGGTATCTGTCCCATCCATAGATATCAGGGGTACTGCAGCTGCTGCTGCTGTTCAAACTTTTGCTTTAGGCCCATTCCTTTGATGTTAATAAGCGTTTCTAGTACAATCTTTTTCGCTCTGTTCACCCACATCTTTACATTACCTCGTGTGTGTGTGTGTGTGTGTGTGTGTATGTGTATGTGTGTGTACGTGTGTATAGCATGTGTTTGAAACACTATACTGTATCTGCATAGAAAAAAAGCCTTCTTTTAGTAATGTACAGTTCAAATACTGTATGAACATGACCCCATCTCATCTCATCCCCCTGACTCTGGATACAAAACATTCATGTATTCGTTTGCAACTTTTCATACAATTTGCTTGCACCATTTCAGAGAAATTAAATATTTAAAATGGAAATAAATTGGTAACTGCAGTAACAAACAACACTGTACATGCTAATAGTACATCCATGTAAGCAGTACATACATGCTCAGGAGTTGTTTTTTGGATCGGTATATACTTGTCATTATCCACTTCAACCATTTTAATTCCCCCCTTTTAAATTATTGTACTGGTTGATGTGTATGTATATATATATATATATATATATATATATATATATATAGATATATATCTATATATATATATATATATATATATTTCAACCATTATCACCTACAGTACAGTAGCATACAGTGCTCCCTCTGCAGCAAGGGATTCTGGGAAATGACATGCAATGTTTACCTCGCTCATCCCACAACGTGGCGGTATCAAATATAGCGTTTTCCCAGTTATTATATCCCTGCAGGATGTAGGATAATCCCAGCCAAACCCACATACTTACTACATTCCCGTTATGTCACATGTATTATTTCCTGTGAAGGAAGCGCTATGTATATTCCCATTATGGTCACAAATTGGACGATACTGTATTTCCATTATGTCTCCTATTATTTTCCCATGATATCTCATAGAATACTGTCATCCAAAACCACATCATTATTGAATGATTGAAAATGATGGCCTCCGTTTTTATGTCAAGATTGTCTTGACACTTAGACCCCCAAGATTTCAATAGCGCCTCACTTAAAAGATGACATTATTTTTGATTCAAATGAACTTTTATGGTGCAGAAGCCGCATGGTGCCTGTGCCTACAGTGTATGTATTTGTCAGTGTGTCTCTATCTGCATTTCTGTCTCTTGCTGGCCGCCAGCCTGTGTGATGATGTCAGCCTGTCTGTGATGTAAGAGAGACATTGTGATATCATCACATACTGTAGGCAGGATGGCAGGTGTAAAGCTTCTAAAAGAGAGAGGGAGGGAGAGAGGTAGAGGAGAGAGAGGGAGAAAGAGGGAGAGAGAGAGCAAGCAGCTCCTCCCTCCCATGCAAATGACTGGAGGCAGAGGAGTAGAGGGACAGAAGCCTGTGCTGCTTGTAATGGGACAGGATTTGGGGTGCTGTTTCATGCTCTATCTCCCTCCCTCCCACTGTCTCAGGTGCAGAAAGTTTTTCAAGGGAGAGAGGAAAGGAAGAGAAAATGGAAGCTGAGGAGAGCTGGTCCTGTCCCTCTTGTTGGTAAAGAGGGGGCATCCAGAAAGAGGTAAGGAGATAGTTTTATTTTAATTCAAGAAGGAGTGCCTGGTGGCGAAGCTGGTGTGCTCTGTCACACTACAGACCCCTCCCTGTGTGTGTGTGTGTGTGTGCGTGCGTGCGTCTGCAGGGGTATCTGTCCCATCCATAGATATCAGGGGTACTGCAGCTGCTGCTGCTGTTCAAACTTTTGCTTTAGGCCCATTCCTTTGATGTTAATAAGCGTTTCTAGTACAATCTTTTTCGCTCTGTTCACCCACATCTTTACATTACCTCGTGTGTGTGTGTGTGTGTGTGTGTGTGTGTATGTGTATGTGTGTGTACGTGTGTATAGCATGTGTTTGAAACACTATACTGTATCTGCATAGAAAAAAAGCCTTCTTTTAGTAATGTACAGTTCAAATACTGTATGAACATGAACCCCATCTCATCTCATCCCCCTGACTCTGGATACAAAACATTCATGTATTCGTTTGCAACTTTTCATACATTTGCTTGCACCATTTCAGAGAAATTAAATATTTAAAATGGAAATAAATTGGTAACTGCAGTAACAAACAACACTGTACATGCTAATAGTACATCCATGTAAGCAGTACATACATGCTCAGGAGTTGTTTTTTTGGATCGGTATATACTTGTCATTATCCACTTCAACCATTTTAATTCCCCCCTTTTAAATTATTGTACTGGTTGATGTGTATGTATATATATATATATATATATATATATAGATATATATCTATATATCTATATATATATATATATATATATATTTCAATCATTATCACCTACAGTACAGTAGCATACAGTGCTCCCACTGCAGCAAGGGATTCTGGGAAATGACATGCAATGTTTACTCGCTCATTCCCACAACGTGGCGGTATCAAATATAGCGTTTTCCCCAGTTATTATATCCTGCAGGATGTAGGATAATCCCAGCCAAACCCACATACTTACTACATTCCCGTTATGTCACATGTATTATTTCCTGTGAAGGAAGCGCTATGTATATTCCCATTATGGTCACAAATTGGACGATACTGTATTTCCATTATGTCTCCTATTATTTTCCCATGATATCTCATAGAATACTGTCATCCAAAACCACATCATTATTGAATGATTGAAAATGATGCCTCCGTTTTATGTCAAGATTGTCTTGACACTTAGACCCCCAAGATTTCAATAGCGCCTCACTTAAAAGATGACATTATTTTTGATTCAAATGAACTTTTATGGTGCAGAAGCCGCATGGTGCCTGTGCCTACAGTGTATGTATTTGTCAGTGTGTCTCTATCTGCATTTCTGTCTCTTGCTGGCCGCCAGCCTGTGTGATGATGTCAGCCTGTCTGTGATGTAAGAGAGACATTGTGATATCATCACATACTGTAGGCAGGATGGCAGGTGTAAAGCTTCTAAAAGAGAGAGGGAGGGAGAGAGGTAGAGGAGAGAGAGGGAGAAAGAGGGAGAGAGAGAGCAAGCAGCTCCTCCCTCCCATGCAAATGACTGGAGGCAGAGGAGTAGAGGGACAGAAGCCTGTGCTGCTTGTAATGGGACAGGATTTGGGGTGCTGTTTCATGCTCTATCTCCCTCCCTCCCACTGTCTCAGGTGCAGAAAGTTTCAAGGGAGAGAGGAAAGGAAGAGGAAAATGGAAGCTGAGGAGAGCTGGTCCTGTCCCTCTTGTTGGTAAAGAGGGGGCATCCAGAAAGAGGTAAGGAGATAGTTTTATTTTAATTCAAGAAGAGTGGCCATGGTGGCGTAGCTGGTGTGCTCTGTCACACTACAGACCCCTCCCTGTGTGTGTGTGTGCGTGCGTGCGTGCGTGCGTGCGTGCGTGCGTGCGTGCGTGCGTGCGTCTGCAGGGGGTATCTGTCCCATCCATAGATATCAGGGGTACTGCAGCTGCTGCTGCTGTTCAAACTTTTGCTTTAGGCCCATTCCTTTGATGTTAATAAGCGTTTCTAGTACAATCTTTTTCGCTCTGTTCACCCACATCTTTACATTACCTCGTGTGTGTGTGTGTGTGTGTGTGTGTATGTGTATGTGTGTGTACGTGTGTATAGCATGTGTTTGAAACACTATACTGTATCTGCATAGAAAAAAAGCCTTCTTTTAGTAATGTACAGTTCAAATACTGTATGAACATGACCCCATCTCATCTCATCCCCCTGACTCTGGATACAAACATTCATGTATTCGTTTGCAACTTTTCATACAATTTGCTTGCACCATTTCAGAGAAATTAAATATTTAAAATGGAAATAAATTGGTAACTGCAGTAACAAACAACACTGTACATGCTAATAGTACATCCATGTAAGCAGTACATACATGCTCAGGAGTTGTTTTTTTGGATCGGTATATACTTGTCATTATCCACTTCATCCATTTTAATTCCCCCCTTTTAAATTATTGTACTGGTTGATGTGTATGTATATATATATATATATATATATATATATATATATATATAGATATATATCTATATATATATATATATATATATATTTCAACCATTATCACCTACAGTACAGTAGCATACAGTGCTCCCACTGCAGCAAGGGATTCTGGGAAATGACATGCAATGTTTACTCGCTCATCCCACAACGTGGCGGTATCAAATATAGCGTTTTCCCAGTTATTATATCCCTGCAGGATGTAGGATAATCCCAGCCAAACCCACATACTTACTACATTCCCGTTATGTCACATGTATTATTTCCTGTGAAGGAAGCGCTATGTATATTCCCATTATGGTCACAAATTGGACGATACTGTATTTCCATTATGTCTCACCTATTATTTTCCCATGATATCTCATAGAATACTGTCATCCAAAACCACATCATTATTGAATGATTGAAAATGATGCCTCCGTTTTATGTCAAGATTGTCTTGACACTTAGACCCCCAAGATTTCAATAGCGCCTCACTTAAAAGATGACATTATTTTTGATTCAAATGAACTTTTATGGTGCAGAAGCCGCATGGTGCCTGTGCCTACAGTGTATGTATTTGTCAGTGTGTCTCTATCTGCATTTCTGTCTCTTGCTGGCCGCCAGCCTGTGTGATGATGTCAGCCTGTCTGTGATGTAGAGAGACATTGTGATATCATCACATACTGTAGGCAGGATGGCAGGTGTAAAGCTTCTAAAAGAGAGAGGGAGGGAGAGAGGTAGAGGAGAGAGAGGGAGAAAGAGGGAGAGAGAGAGCAAGCAGCTCCTCCCTCCCATGCAAATGACTGGAGGCAGAGGAGTAGAGGGACAGAAGCCTGTGCTGCTTGTAATGGGACAGGATTTGGGGTGCTGTTTCATGCTCTATCTCCCTCCCTCCCACTGTCTCAGGTGCAGAAAGTTTTCAAGGGAGAGAGGAAAGGAAGAGGAAAATGGAAGCTGAGGAGAGCTGGTCCTGTCCCTCTTGTTGGTAAAGAGGGGGCATCCAGAAAGAGGTAAGGAGATAGTTTTATTTTAATTCAAGAAGGAGTGCCTGGTGGCGTAGCTGGTGTGCTCTGTCACACTACAGACCCCTCCCTGTGTGTGTGTGTGCGTGCGTGCGTGCGTGCGTGCGTGCGTGCGTGCGTGCGTGCGTGCGTGCGTCTGCAGGGGGTATCTGTCCCATCCATAGATATCAGGGGTACTGCAGCTGCTGCTGCTGTTCAAACTTTTGCTTTAGGCCCATTCCTTTGATGTTAATAAGCGTTTCTAGTACAATCTTTTTCGCTCTGTTCACCCACATCTTTACATTACCTCGTGTGTGTGTGTGTGTGTGTGTGTGTATGTGTATGTGTGTGTACGTGTGTATAGCATGTGTTTGAAACACTATACTGTATCTGCATAGAAAAAAAGCCTTCTTTTAGTAATGTACAGTTCAAATACTGTATGAACATGACCCATCTCATCTCATCCCCCTGACTCTGGATACAAAACATTCATGTATTCGTTTGCAACTTTTCATACAATTTGCTTGCACCATTTCAGAGAAATTAAATATTTAAAATGGAAATAAATTGGTAACTGCAGTAACAAACAACACTGTACATGCTAATAGTACATCCATGTAAGCAGTACATACATGCTCAGGAGTTGTTTTTTTGGATCGGTATATACTTGTCATTATCCACTTCAACCATTTTAATTCCCCCCTTTTAAATTATTGTACTGGTTGATGTGTATGTATATATATATATATATATATATATATATATATATAGATATATATCTATATATATATATATATATATATATTTCAACCATTATCACCTACAGTACAGTAGCATACAGTGCTCCCACTGCAGCAAGGGATTCTGGGAAATGACATGCAATGTTTACTCGCTCATCCCACAACGTGGCGGTATCAAATATAGCGTTTTCCCAGTTATTATATCCCTGCAGGATGTAGGATAATCCCAGCCAAACCCACATACTTACTACATTCCCGTTATGTCACATGTATTATTTCCTGTGAAGGAAGCGCTATGTATATTCCCATTATGGTCACAAATTGGACGATACTGTATTTCCATTATGTCTCCTATTATTTTCCCATGATATCTCATAGAATACTGTCATCCAAAACCACATCATTATTGAATGATTGAAAATGATGCCTCCGTTTTATGTCAAGATTGTCTTGACACTTAGACCCCCAAGATTTCAATAGCGCCTCACTTAAAAGATGACATTATTTTTGATTCAAATGAACTTTTATGGTGCAGAAGCCGCATGGTGCCTGTGCCTACAGTGTATGTATTTGTCAGTGTGTCTCTATCTGCATTTCTGTCTCTTGCTGGCCGCCAGCCTGTGTGATGATGTCAGCCTGTCTGTGATGTAAGAGAGACATTGTGATATCATCACATACTGTAGGCAGGATGGCAGGTGTAAAGCTTCTAAAAGAGAGAGGGAGGGAGAGAGGTAGAGGAGAGAGAGGGAGAAAGAGGGAGAGAGAGAGCAAGCAGCTCCTCCCTCCCATGCAAATGACTGGAGGCAGAGGAGTAGAGGGACAGAAGCCTGTGCTGCTTGTAATGGGACAGGATTTGGGGTGCTGTTTCATGCTCTATCTCCCTCCCTCCCACTGTCTCAGGTGCAGAAAGTTTTCAAGGGAGAGAGGAAAGGAAGAGGAAAATGGAAGCTGAGGAGAGCTGGTCCTGTCCCTCTTGTTGGTAAAGAGGGGGCATCCAGAAAGAGGTAAGGAGATAGTTTTATTTTAATTCAAGAAGGAGTGCCTGGTGGCGTAGCTGGTGTGCTCTGTCACACTACAGACCCCTCCCTGTGTGTGTGTGTGCGTGCGTGCGTGCGTGCGTGCGTGCGTGCGTCTGCAGGGGGTATCTGTCCCATCCATAGATATCAGGGGTACTGCAGCTGCTGCTGCTGTTCAAACTTTTGCTTTAGGCCCATTCCTTTGATGTTAATAAGCGTTTCTAGTACAATCTTTTTCGCTCTGTTCACCCACATCTTTACATTACCTCGTGTGTGTGTGTGTGTGTGTGTGTGTATGTGTATGTGTGTGTACGTGTGTATAGCATGTGTTTGAAACACTATACTGTATCTGCATAGAAAAAAAGCCTTCTTTTAGTAATGTACAGTTCAAATACTGTATGAACATGACCCCATCTCATCTCATCCCCCTGACTCTGGATACAAAACATTCATGTATTCGTTTGCAACTTTTCATACAATTTGCTTGCACCATTTCAGAGAAATTAAATATTTAAAATGGAAATAAATTGGTAACTGCAGTAACAAACAACACTGTACATGCTAATAGTACATCCATGTAAGCAGTACATACATGCTCAGGAGTTGTTTTTTTGGATCGGTATATACTTGTCATTATCCACTTCAACCATTTTAATTCCCCCCTTTTAAATTATTGTACTGGTTGATGTGTATGTATATATATATATATATATATATATATATATATATATATAGATATATATCTATATATATATATATATATATATATTTCAACCATTATCACCTACAGTACAGTAGCATACAGTGCTCCCACTGCAGCAAGGGATTCTGGGAAATGACATGCAATGTTTACTCGCTCATCCCACAACGTGGCGGTATCAAATATAGCGTTTTCCCAGTTATTATATCCCTGCAGGATGTAGGATAATCCCAGCCAAACCCACATACTTACTACATTCCCGTTATGTCACATGTATTATTTCCTGTGAAGGAAGCGCTATGTATATTCCCATTATGGTCACAAATTGGACGATACTGTATTTCCATTATGTCTCCTATTATTTTCCCATGATATCTCATAGAATACTGTCATCCAAAACCACATCATTATTGAATGATTGAAAATGATGCCTCCGTTTTATGTCAAGATTGTCTTGACACTTAGACCCCCAAGATTTCAATAGCGCCTCACTTAAAAGATGACATTATTTTTGATTCAAATGAACTTTTATGGTGCAGAAGCCGCATGGTGCCTGTGCCTACAGTGTATGTATTTGTCAGTGTGTCTCTATCTGCATTTCTGTCTCTTGCTGGCCGCCAGCCTGTGTGATGATGTCAGCCTGTCTGTGATGTAAGAGAGACATTGTGATATCATCACATACTGTAGGCAGGATGGCAGGTGTAAAGCTTCTAAAAGAGAGAGGGAGGGAGAGAGGTAGAGGAGAGAGAGGGAGAAAGAGGGAGAGAGAGAGCAAGCAGCTCCTCCCTCCCATGCAAATGACTGGAGGCAGAGGAGTAGAGGGACAGAAGCCTGTGCTGCTTGTAATGGGACAGGATTTGGGGTGCTGTTTCATGCTCTATCTCCCTCCCTCCCACTGTCTCAGGTGCAGAAAGTTTTCAAGGGAGAGAGGAAAGGAAGAGGAAAATGGAAGCTGAGGAGAGCTGGTCCTGTCCCTCTTGTTGGTAAAGAGGGGGCATCCAGAAAGAGGTAAGGAGATAGTTTTATTTTAATTCAAGAAGGAGTGCCTGGTGGCGTAGCTGGTGTGCTCTGTCACACTACAGACCCCTCCCTGTGTGTGTGTGTGCGTGCGTGCGTGCGTGCGTGCGTGCGTGCGTGCGTCTGCAGGGGGTATCTGTCCCATCCATAGATATCAGGGGTACTGCAGCTGCTGCTGCTGTTCAAACTTTTGCTTTAGGCCCATTCCTTTGATGTTAATAAGCGTTTCTAGTACAATCTTTTTCGCTCTGTTCACCCACATCTTTACATTACCTCGTGTGTGTGTGTGTGTGTGTGTGTGTGTATGTGTATGTGTGTGTACGTGTGTATAGCATGTGTTTGAAACACTATACTGTATCTGCATAGAAAAAAAGCCTTCTTTTAGTAATGTACAGTTCAAATACTGTATGAACATGACCCCATCTCATCTCATCCCCCTGACTCTGGATACAAAACATTCATGTATTCGTTTGCAACTTTTCATACAATTTGCTTGCACCATTTCAGAGAAATTAAATATTTAAAATGGAAATAAATTGGTAACTGCAGTAACAAACAACACTGTACATGCTAATAGTACATCCATGTAAGCAGTACATACATGCTCAGGAGTTGTTTTTTTGGATCGGTATATACTTGTCATTATCCACTTCAACCATTTTAATTCCCCCCTTTTAAATTATTGTACTGGTTGATGTGTATGTATATATATATATATATATATATATAGATATATATCTATATATCTATATATATATATATATATATATATATATATATATATATATATATATATATATATATTCAACCATTATCACCTACAGTACAGTAGCATACAGTGCTCCCACTGCAGCAAGGGATTCTGGGAAATGACATGCAATGTTTACTCGCTCATCCCACAACGTGGCGGTATCAAATATAGCGTTTTCCCAGTTATTATATCCCTGCAGGATGTAGGATAATCCCAGCCAAACCCACATACTTACTACATTCCCGTTATGTCACATGTATTATTTCCTGTGAAGGAAGCGCTATGTATATTCCCATTATGGTCACAAATTGGACGATACTGTATTTCCATTATGTCTCCTATTATTTTCCCATGATATCTCATAGAATACTGTCATCCAAAACCACATCATTATTGAATGATTGAAAATGATGCCTCCGTTTTATGTCAAGATTGTCTTGACACTTAGACCCCCAAGATTTCAATAGCGCCTCACTTAAAAGATGACATTATTTTTGATTCAAATGAACTTTTATGGTGCAGAAGCCGCATGGTGCCTGTGCCTACAGTGTATGTATTTGTCAGTGTGTCTCTATCTGCATTTCTGTCTCTTGCTGGCCGCCAGCCTGTGTGATGATGTCAGCCTGTCTGTGATGTAAGAGAGACATTGTGATATCATCACATACTGTAGGCAGGATGGCAGGTGTAAAGCTTCTAAAAGAGAGAGGGAGGGAGAGAGGTAGAGGAGAGAGAGGGAGAAAGAGGGAGAGAGAGAGCAAGCAGCTCCTCCCTCCCATGCAAATGACTGGAGGCAGAGGAGTAGAGGGACAGAAGCCTGTGCTGCTTGTAATGGGACAGGATTTGGGGTGCTGTTTCATGCTCTATCTCCCTCCCTCCCACTGTCTCAGGTGCAGAAAGTTTTCAAGGGAGAGAGGAAAGGAAGAGGAAAATGGAAGCTGAGGAGAGCTGGTCCTGTCCCTCTTGTTGGTAAAGAGGGGGCATCCAGAAAGAGGTAAGGAGATAGTTTTATTTTAATTCAAGAAGGAGTGCCTGGTGGCGAAGCTGGTGTGCTCTGTCACACTACAGACCCCTCCCTGTGTGTGTGTGTGTGTGTGCGTGCGTGCGTCTGCAGGGGGTATCTGTCCCATCCATAGATATCAGGGGTACTGCAGCTGCTGCTGCTGTTCAAACTTTTGCTTTAGGCCCATTCCTTTGATGTTAATAAGCGTTTCTAGTACAATCTTTTTCGCTCTGTTCACCCACATCTTTACATTACCTCGTGTGTGTGTGTGTGTGTGTGTGTGTGTATGTGTATGTGTGTGTACGTGTGTATAGCATGTGTTTGAAACACTATACTGTATCTGCATAGAAAAAAAGCCTTCTTTTAGTAATGTACAGTTCAAATACTGTATGAACATGACCCCATCTCATCTCATCCCCCTGACTCTGGATACAAAACATTCATGTATTCGTTTGCAACTTTTCATACAATTTGCTTGCACCATTTCAGAGAAATTAAATATTTAAAATGGAAATAAATTGGTAACTGCAGTAACAAACAACACTGTACATGCTAATAGTACATCCATGTAAGCAGTACATACATGCTCAGGAGTTGTTTTTTTGGATCGGTATATACTTGTCATTATCCACTTCAACCATTTTAATTCCCCCCTTTTAAATTATTGTACTGGTTGATGTGTATGTATATATATATATATATATATATATAGATATATATCTATATATCTATATATATATATATATATATATTTCAACCATTATCACCTACAGTACAGTAGCATACAGTGCTCCCACTGCAGCAAGGGATTCTGGGAAATGACATGCAATGTTTACTCGCTCATCCCACAACGTGGCGGTATCAAATATAGCGTTTTCCCAGTTATTATATCCCTGCAGGATGTAGGATAATCCCAGCCAAACCCACATACTTACTACATTCCCGTTATGTCACATGTATTATTTCCTGTGAAGGAAGCGCTATGTATATTCCCATTATGGTCACAAATTGGACGATACTGTATTTCCATTATGTCTCCTATTATTTTCCCATGATATCTCATAGAATACTGTCATCCAAAACCACATCATTATTGAATGATTGAAAATGATGCCTCCGTTTTATGTCAAGATTGTCTTGACACTTAGACCCCCAAGATTTCAATAGCGCCTCACTTAAAAGATGACATTATTTTTGATTCAAATGAACTTTTATGGTGCAGAAGCCGCATGGTGCCTGTGCCTACAGTGTATGTATTTGTCAGTGTGTCTCTATCTGCATTTCTGTCTCTTGCTGGCCGCCAGCCTGTGTGATGATGTCAGCCTGTCTGTGATGTAAGAGAGACATTGTGATATCATCACATACTGTAGGCAGGATGGCAGGTGTAAAGCTTCTAAAAGAGAGAGGGAGGGAGAGAGGTAGAGGAGAGAGAGGGAGAAAGAGGGAGAGAGAGAGCAAGCAGCTCCTCCCTCCCATGCAAATGACTGGAGGCAGAGGAGTAGAGGGACAGAAGCCTGTGCTGCTTGTAATGGGACAGGATTTGGGGTGCTGTTTCATGCTCTATCTCCCTCCCTCCCACTGTCTCAGGTGCAGAAAGTTTTCAAGGGAGAGAGGAAAGGAAGAGGAAAATGGAAGCTGAGGAGAGCTGGTCCTGTCCCTCTTGTTGGTAAAGAGGGGGCATCCAGAAAGAGGTAAGGAGATAGTTTTATTTTAATTCAAGAAGGAGTGCCTGGTGGCGTAGCTGGTGTGCTCTGTCACACTACAGACCCCTCCCTGTGTGTGTGCGTGCGTGCGTGCGTGCGTGCGTGCGTGCGTCTGCAGGGGGTATCTGTCCCATCCATAGATATCAGGGGTACTGCAGCTGCTGCTGCTGTTCAAACTTTTGCTTTAGGCCCATTCCTTTGATGTTAATAAGCGTTTCTAGTACAATCTTTTTCGCTCTGTTCACCCACATCTTTACATTACCTCGTGTGTGTGTGTGTGTGTGTGTGTGTGTATGTGTATGTGTGTGTACGTGTGTATAGCATGTGTTTGAAACACTATACTGTATCTGCATAGAAAAAAAGCCTTCTTTTAGTAATGTACAGTTCAAATACTGTATGAACATGACCCCATCTCATCTCATCCCCCTGACTCTGGATACAAAACATTCATGTATTCGTTTGCAACTTTTCATACAATTTGCTTGCACCATTTCAGAGAAATTAAATATTTAAAATGGAAATAAATTGGTAACTGCAGTAACAAACAACACTGTACATGCTAATAGTACATCCATGTAAGCAGTACATACATGCTCAGGAGTTGTTTTTTTGGATCGGTATATACTTGTCATTATCCACTTCAACCATTTTAATTCCCCCCTTTTAAATTATTGTACTGGTTGATGTGTATGTATATATATATATATATATATATATATATATATATATATATATATATATATAGATATATATCTATATATATATATATATATATATATTTCAACCATTATCACCTACAGTACAGTAGCATACAGTGCTCCCACTGCAGCAAGGGATTCTGGGAAATGACATGCAATGTTTACTCGCTCATCCCACAACGTGGCGGTATCAAATATAGCGTTTTCCCAGTTATTATATCCCTGCAGGATGTAGGATAATCCCAGCCAAACCCACATACTTACTACATTCCCGTTATGTCACATGTATTATTTCCTGTGAAGGAAGCGCTATGTATATTCCCATTATGGTCACAAATTGGACGATACTGTATTTCCATTATGTCTCCTATTATTTTCCCATGATATCTCATAGAATACTGTCATCCAAAACCACATCATTATTGAATGATTGAAAATGATGCCTCCGTTTTATGTCAAGATTGTCTTGACACTTAGACCCCCAAGATTTCAATAGCGCCTCACTTAAAAGATGACATTATTTTTGATTCAAATGAACTTTTATGGTGCAGAAGCCGCATGGTGCCTGTGCCTACAGTGTATGTATTTGTCAGTGTGTCTCTATCTGCATTTCTGTCTCTTGCTGGCCGCCAGCCTGTGTGATGATGTCAGCCTGTCTGTGATGTAAGAGAGACATTGTGATATCATCACATACTGTAGGCAGGATGGCAGGTGTAAAGCTTCTAAAAGAGAGAGGGAGGGAGAGAGGTAGAGGAGAGAGAGGGAGAAAGAGGGAGAGAGAGAGCAAGCAGCTCCTCCCTCCCATGCAAATGACTGGAGGCAGAGGAGTAGAGGGACAGAAGCCTGTGCTGCTTGTAATGGGACAGGATTTGGGGTGCTGTTTCATGCTCTATCTCCCTCCCTCCCACTGTCTCAGGTGCAGAAAGTTTTCAAGGGAGAGAGGAAAGGAAGAGGAAAATGGAAGCTGAGGAGAGCTGGTCCTGTCCCTCTTGTTGGTAAAGAGGGGGCATCCAGAAAGAGGTAAGGAGATAGTTTTATTTTAATTCAAGAAGGAGTGCCTGGTGGCGAAGCTGGTGTGCTCTGTCACACTACAGACCCCTCCCTGTGTGTGTGTGTGTGCGTGCGTGCGTCTGCAGGGGGTATCTGTCCCATCCATAGATATCAGGGGTACTGCAGCTGCTGCTGCTGTTCAAACTTTTGCTTTAGGCCCATTCCTTTGATGTTAATAAGCGTTTCTAGTACAATCTTTTTCGCTCTGTTCACCCACATCTTTACATTACCTCGTGTGTGTGTGTGTGTGTGTGTGTGTGTATGTGTATGTGTGTGTACGTGTGTATAGCATGTGTTTGAAACACTATACTGTATCTGCATAGAAAAAAAGCCTTCTTTTAGTAATGTACAGTTCAAATACTGTATGAACATGACCCCATCTCATCTCATCCCCCTGACTCTGGATACAAAACATTCATGTATTCGTTTGCAACTTTTCATACAATTTGCTTGCACCATTTCAGAGAAATTAAATATTTAAAATGGAAATAAATTGGTAACTGCAGTAACAAACAACACTGTACATGCTAATAGTACATCCATGTAAGCAGTACATACATGCTCAGGAGTTGTTTTTTTGGATCGGTATATACTTGTCATTATCCACTTCAACCATTTTAATTCCCCCCTTTTAAATTATTGTACTGGTTGATGTGTATGTATATATATATATATATATATATAGATATATATCTATATATCTATATATATATATATATATATATATATATATATATATATTTCAACCATTATCACCTACAGTACAGTAGCATACAGTGCTCCCACTGCAGCAAGGGATTCTGGGAAATGACATGCAATGTTTACTCGCTCATCCCACAACGTGGCGGTATCAAATATAGCGTTTTCCCAGTTATTATATCCCTGCAGGATGTAGGATAATCCCAGCCAAACCCACATACTTACTACATTCCCGTTATGTCACATGTATTATTTCCTGTGAAGGAAGCGCTATGTATATTCCCATTATGGTCACAAATTGGACGATACTGTATTTCCATTATGTCTCCTATTATTTTCCCATGATATCTCATAGAATACTGTCATCCAAAACCACATCATTATTGAATGATTGAAAATGATGCCTCCGTTTTATGTCAAGATTGTCTTGACACTTAGACCCCCAAGATTTCAATAGCGCCTCACTTAAAAGATGACATTATTTTTGATTCAAATGAACTTTTATGGTGCAGAAGCCGCATGGTGCCTGTGCCTACAGTGTATGTATTTGTCAGTGTGTCTCTATCTGCATTTCTGTCTCTTGCTGGCCGCCAGCCTGTGTGATGATGTCAGCCTGTCTGTGATGTAAGAGAGACATTGTGATATCATCACATACTGTAGGCAGGATGGCAGGTGTAAAGCTTCTAAAAGAGAGAGGGAGGGAGAGAGGTAGAGGAGAGAGAGGGAGAAAGAGGGAGAGAGAGAGCAAGCAGCTCCTCCCTCCCATGCAAATGACTGGAGGCAGAGGAGTAGAGGGACAGAAGCCTGTGCTGCTTGTAATGGGACAGGATTTGGGGTGCTGTTTCATGCTCTATCTCCCTCCCTCCCACTGTCTCAGGTGCAGAAAGTTTTCAAGGGAGAGAGGAAAGGAAGAGGAAAATGGAAGCTGAGGAGAGCTGGTCCTGTCCCTCTTGTTGGTAAAGAGGGGGCATCCAGAAAGAGGTAAGGAGATAGTTTTATTTTAATTCAAGAAGGAGTGCCTGGTGGCGAAGCTGGTGTGCTCTGTCACACTACAGACCCCTCCCTGTGTGTGTGTGTGTGCGTGCGTGCGTCTGCAGGGGGTATCTGTCCCATCCATAGATATCAGGGGTACTGCAGCTGCTGCTGCTGTTCAAACTTTTGCTTTAGGCCCATTCCTTTGATGTTAATAAGCGTTTCTAGTACAATCTTTTTCGCTCTGTTCACCCACATCTTTACATTACCTCGTGTGTGTGTGTGTGTGTGTGTGTGTATGTGTATGTGTGTGTACGTGTGTATAGCATGTGTTTGAAACACTATACTGTATCTGCATAGAAAAAAAGCCTTCTTTTAGTAATGTACAGTTCAAATACTGTATGAACATGACCCCATCTCATCTCATCCCCCTGACTCTGGATACAAAACATTCATGTATTCGTTTGCAACTTTTCATACAATTTGCTTGCACCATTTCAGAGAAATTAAATATTTAAAATGGAAATAAATTGGTAACTGCAGTAACAAACAACACTGTACATGCTAATAGTACATCCATGTAAGCAGTACATACATGCTCAGGAGTTGTTTTTTTGTATCGGTATATACTTGTCATTATCCACTTCAACCATTTTAATTCCCCCCTTTTAAATTATTGTACTGGTTGATGTGTATGTATATATATATATATATATATATATAGATATATATCTATATATCTATATATATATATATATATATATATTTCAACCATTATCACCTACAGTACAGTAGCATACAGTGCTCCCACTGCAGCAAGGGATTCTGGGAAATGACATGCAATGTTTACTCGCTCATCCCACAACGTGGCGGTATCAAATATAGCGTTTTCCCAGTTATTATATCCCTGCAGGATGTAGGATAATCCCAGCCAAACCCACATACTTACTACATTCCCGTTATGTCACATGTATTATTTCCTGTGAAGGAAGCGCTATGTATATTCCCATTATGGTCACAAATTGGACGATACTGTATTTCCATTATGTCTCCTATTATTTTCCCATGATATCTCATAGAATACTGTCATCCAAAACCACATCATTATTGAATGATTGAAAATGATGCCTCCGTTTTATGTCAAGATTGTCTTGACACTTAGACCCCCAAGATTTCAATAGCGCCTCACTTAAAAGATGACATTATTTTTGATTCAAATGAACTTTTATGGTGCAGAAGCCGCATGGTGCCTGTGCCTACAGTGTATGTATTTGTCAGTGTGTCTCTATCTGCATTTCTGTCTCTTGCTGGCCGCCAGCCTGTGTGATGATGTCAGCCTGTCTGTGATGTAAGAGAGACATTGTGATATCATCACATACTGTAGGCAGGATGGCAGGTGTAAAGCTTCTAAAAGAGAGAGGGAGGGAGAGAGGTAGAGGAGAGAGAGGGAGAAAGAGGGAGAGAGAGAGCAAGCAGCTCCTCCCTCCCATGCAAATGACTGGAGGCAGAGGAGTAGAGGGACAGAAGCCTGTGCTGCTTGTAATGGGACAGGATTTGGGGTGCTGTTTCATGCTCTATCTCCCTCCCTCCCACTGTCTCAGGTGCAGAAAGTTTTCAAGGGAGAGAGGAAAGGAAGAGGAAAATGGAAGCTGAGGAGAGCTGGTCCTGTCCCTCTTGTTGGTAAAGAGGGGGCATCCAGAAAGAGGTAAGGAGATAGTTTTATTTTAATTCAAGAAGGAGTGCCTGGTGGCGAAGCTGGTGTGCTCTGTCACACTTCAGACCCCTCCCTGTGTGTGTGTGTGCGTGCGTGCGTGCGTGCGTGCGTCTGCAGGGGGTATCTGTCCCATCCATAGATATCAGGGGTACTGCAGCTGCTGCTGCTGTTCAAACTTTTGCTTTAGGCCCATTCCTTTGATGTTAATAAGCGTTTCTAGTACAATCTTTTTCGCTCTGTTCACCCACATCTTTACATTACCTCGTGTGTGTGTGTGTGTGTGTGTGTGTATGTGTATGTGTGTGTACGTGTGTATAGCATGTGTTTGAAACACTATACTGTATCTGCATAGAAAAAAAGCCTTCTTTTAGTAATGTACAGTTCAAATACTGTATGAACATGACCCCATCTCATCTCATCCCCCTGACTCTGGATACAAAACATTCATGTATTCGTTTGCAACTTTTCATACAATTTGCTTGCACCATTTCAGAGAAATTAAATATTTAAAATGGAAATAAATTGGTAACTGCAGTAACAAACAACACTGTACATGCTAATAGTACATCCATGTAAGCAGTACATACATGCTCAGGAGTTGTTTTTTTGGATCGGTATATACTTGTCATTATCCACTTCAACCATTTTAATTCCCCCCTTTTAAATTATTGTACTGGTTGATGTGTATGTATATATATATATATATATATATATATAGATATATATCTATATATCTATATATATATATATATATATATATTTCAACCATTATCACCTACAGTACAGTAGCATACAGTGCTCCCACTGCAGCAAGGGATTCTGGGAAATGACATGCAATGTTTACTCGCTCATCCCACAACGTGGCGGTATCAAATATAGCGTTTTCCCAGTTATTATATCCCTGCAGGATGTAGGATAATCCCAGCCAAACCCACATACTTACTACATTCCCGTTATGTCACATGTATTATTTCCTGTGAAGGAAGCGCTATGTATATTCCCATTATGGTCACAAATTGGACGATACTGTATTTCCATTATGTCTCCTATTATTTTCCCATGATATCTCATAGAATACTGTCATCCAAAACCACATCATTATTGAATGATTGAAAATGATGCCTCCGTTTTATGTCAAGATTGTCTTGACACTTAGACCCCCAAGATTTCAATAGCGCCTCACTTAAAAGATGACATTATTTTTGATTCAAATGAACTTTTATGGTGCAGAAGCCGCATGGTGCCTGTGCCTACAGTGTATGTATTTGTCAGTGTGTCTCTATCTGCATTTCTGTCTCTTGCTGGCCGCCAGCCTGTGTGATGATGTCAGCCTGTCTGTGATGTAAGAGAGACATTGTGATATCATCACATACTGTAGGCAGGATGGCAGGTGTAAAGCTTCTAAAAGAGAGAGGGAGGGAGAGAGGTAGAGGAGAGAGAGGGAGAAAGAGGGAGAGAGAGAGCAAGCAGCTCCTCCCTCCCATGCAAATGACTGGAGGCAGAGGAGTAGAGGGACAGAAGCCTGTGCTGCTTGTAATGGGACAGGATTTGGGGTGCTGTTTCATGCTCTATCTCCCTCCCTCCCACTGTCTCAGGTGCAGAAAGTTTTCAAGGGAGAGAGGAAAGGAAGAGGAAAATGGAAGCTGAGGAGAGCTGGTCCTGTCCCTCTTGTTGGTAAAGAGGGGGCATCCAGAAAGAGGTAAGGAGATAGTTTTATTTTAATTCAAGAAGGAGTGCCTGGTGGCGAAGCTGGTGTGCTCTGTCACACTTCAGACCCCTCCCTGTGTGTGTGTGTGCGTGCGTGCGTGCGTGCGTGCGTGCGTCTGCAGGGGGTATCTGTCCCATCCATAGATATCAGGGGTACTGCAGCTGCTGCTGCTGTTCAAACTTTTGCTTTAGGCCCATTCCTTTGATGTTAATAAGCGTTTCTAGTACAATCTTTTTCGCTCTGTTCACCCACATCTTTACATTACCTCGTGTGTGTGTGTGTGTGTGTGTGTGTGTATGTGTATGTGTGTGTACGTGTGTATAGCATGTGTTTGAAACACTATACTGTATCTGCATAGAAAAAAAGCCTTCTTTTAGTAATGTACAGTTCAAATACTGTATGAACATGACCCCATCTCATCTCATCCCCCTGACTCTGGATACAAAACATTCATGTATTCGTTTGCAACTTTTCATACAATTTGCTTGCACCATTTCAGAGAAATTAAATATTTAAAATGGAAATAAATTGGTAACTGCAGTAACAAACAACACTGTACATGCTAATAGTACATCCATGTAAGCAGTACATACATGCTCAGGAGTTGTTTTTTTGGATCGGTATATACTTGTCATTATCCACTTCAACCATTTTAATTCCCCCCTTTTAAATTATTGTACTGGTTGATGTGTATGTATATATATATATATATATATATATAGATATATATCTATATATCTATATATATATATATATATATATATTTCAACCATTATCACCTACAGTACAGTAGCATACAGTGCTCCCACTGCAGCAAGGGATTCTGGGAAATGACATGCAATGTTTACTCGCTCATCCCACAACGTGGCGGTATCAAATATAGCGTTTTCCCAGTTATTATATCCCTGCAGGATGTAGGATAATCCCAGCCAAACCCACATACTTACTACATTCCCGTTATGTCACATGTATTATTTCCTGTGAAGGAAGCGCTATGTATATTCCCATTATGGTCACAAATTGGACGATACTGTATTTCCATTATGTCTCCTATTATTTTCCCATGATATCTCATAGAATACTGTCATCCAAAACCACATCATTATTGAATGATTGAAAATGATGCCTCCGTTTTATGTCAAGATTGTCTTGACACTTAGACCCCCAAGATTTCAATAGCGCCTCACTTAAAAGATGACATTATTTTTGATTCAAATGAACTTTTATGGTGCAGAAGCCGCATGGTGCCTGTGCCTACAGTGTATGTATTTGTCAGTGTGTCTCTATCTGCATTTCTGTCTCTTGCTGGCCGCCAGCCTGTGTGATGATGTCAGCCTGTCTGTGATGTAAGAGAGACATTGTGATATCATCACATACTGTAGGCAGGATGGCAGGTGTAAAGCTTCTAAAAGAGAGAGGGAGGGAGAGAGGTAGAGGAGAGAGAGGGAGAAAGAGGGAGAGAGAGAGCAAGCAGCTCCTCCCTCCCATGCAAATGACTGGAGGCAGAGGAGTAGAGGGACAGAAGCCTGTGCTGCTTGTAATGGGACAGGATTTGGGGTGCTGTTTCATGCTCTATCTCCCTCCCTCCCACTGTCTCAGGTGCAGAAAGTTTTCAAGGGAGAGAGGAAAGGAAGAGGAAAATGGAAGCTGAGGAGAGCTGGTCCTGTCCCTCTTGTTGGTAAAGAGGGGGCATCCAGAAAGAGGTAAGGAGATAGTTTTATTTTAATTCAAGAAGGAGTGCCTGGTGGCGTAGCTGGTGTGCTCTGTCACACTACAGACCCCTCCCTGTGTGTGTGTGTGTGTGCGTGCGTGCGTGCGTGCGTGCGTGCGTGCGTGCGTGCGTCTGCAGGGGGTATCTGTCCCATCCATAGATATCAGGGGTACTGCAGCTGCTGCTGCTGTTCAAACTTTTGCTTTAGGCCCATTCCTTTGATGTTAATAAGCGTTTCTAGTACAATCTTTTTCGCTCTGTTCACCCACATCTTTACATTACCTCGTGTGTGTGTGTGTGTGTGTGTATGTGTATGTGTGTGTACGTGTGTATAGCATGTGTTTGAAACACTATACTGTATCTGCATAGAAAAAAAGCCTTCTTTTAGTAATGTACAGTTCAAATACTGTATGAACATGACCCCATCTCATCTCATCCCCCTGACTCTGGATACAAAACATTCATGTATTCGTTTGCAACTTTTCATACAATTTGCTTGCACCATTTCAGAGAAATTAAATATTTAAAATGGAAATAAATTGGTAACTGCAGTAACAAACAACACTGTACTGCTGCGGCACAGTTTATTCGAGCATTTGCCCGTTCTGTGCCGCAGCAGTAGCCTGGCGCGCGCCCGAGTGTGACGGGCGCGCGCCGAAGCAGCGGAAGAGCGCCCTCCGATCGGGGCGCTCTCCCTACCGCTGCCGGGTCCGCCGGGTCCCCCGGAACCCCCTGCCGCTGTCCCGCGATCGCGGGACACCAGGGCTCCCTCGGGGAGCCCCTGGACGTGCGTGCAGGGGGCGCACGCTCCCGAAGACGCGTGACCGCGCGTCTATGACGCGCGGCACGCCGAGGGGCGGCCACTAGCAAGCCGGGAAATCTCCCGGCTTGCGGATCTGGCCGCAGTGCAATTAAATGTGTCGCCAGTGTACATGCTAATAGTACATCCATGTAAGCAGTACATACATGCTCAGGAGTTGTTTTTTTGGATCGGTATATACTTGTCATTATCCACTTCAACCATTTTAATTCCCCCCTTTTAAATTATTGTACTGGTTGATGTGTATGTATATATATATATATATATATATATAGATATATATCTATATATATATATATATATATATATTTCAACCATTATCACCTACAGTACAGTAGCATACAGTGCTCCCACTGCAGCAAGGGATTCTGGGAAATGACATGCAATGTTTACTCGCTCATCCCACAACGTGGCGGTATCAAATATAGCGTTTTCCCAGTTATTATATCCCTGCAGGATGTAGGATAATCCCAGCCAAACCCACATACTTACTACATTCCCGTTATGTCACATGTATTATTTCCTGTGAAGGAAGCGCTATGTATATTCCCATTATGGTCACAAATTGGACGATACTGTATTTCCATTATGTCTCCTATTATTTTCCCATGATATCTCATAGAATACTGTCATCCAAAACCACATCATTATTGAATGATTGAAAATGATGCCTCCGTTTTATGTCAAGATTGTCTTGACACTTAGACCCCCAAGATTTCAATAGCGCCTCACTTAAAAGATGACATTATTTTTGATTCAAATGAACTTTTATGGTGCAGAAGCCGCATGGTGCCTGTGCCTACAGTGTATGTATTTGTCAGTGTGTCTCTATCTGCATTTCTGTCTCTTGCTGGCCGCCAGCCTGTGTGATGATGTCAGCCTGTCTGTGATGTAAGAGAGACATTGTGATATCATCACATACTGTAGGCAGGATGGCAGGTGTAAAGCTTCTAAAAGAGAGAGGGAGGGAGAGAGGTAGAGGAGAGAGAGGGAGAAAGAGGGAGAGAGAGAGCAAGCAGCTCCTCCCTCCCATGCAAATGACTGGAGGCAGAGGAGTAGAGGGACAGAAGCCTGTGCTGCTTGTAATGGGACAGGATTTGGGGTGCTGTTTCATGCTCTATCTCCCTCCCTCCCACTGTCTCAGGTGCAGAAAGTTTTCAAGGGAGAGAGGAAAGGAAGAGGAAAATGGAAGCTGAGGAGAGCTGGTCCTGTCCCTCTTGTTGGTAAAGAGGGGGCATCCAGAAAGAGGTAAGGAGATAGTTTTATTTTAATTCAAGAAGGAGTGCCTGGTGGCGTAGCTGGTGTGCTCTGTCACACTACAGACCCCTCCCTGTGTGTGTGTGTGTGTGCGTGCGTGCGTGCGTGCGTGCGTGCGTGCGTGCGTCTGCAGGGGGTATCTGTCCCATCCATAGATATCAGGGGTACTGCAGCTGCTGCTGCTGTTCAAACTTTTGCTTTAGGCCCATTCCTTTGATGTTAATAAGCGTTTCTAGTACAATCTTTTTCGCTCTGTTCACCCACATCTTTACATTACCTCGTGTGTGTGTGTGTGTGTGTGTATGTGTATGTGTGTGTACGTGTGTATAGCATGTGTTTGAAACACTATACTGTATCTGCATAGAAAAAAAGCCTTCTTTTAGTAATGTACAGTTCAAATACTGTATGAACATGACCCCATCTCATCTCATCCCCCTGACTCTGGATACAAAACATTCATGTATTCGTTTGCAACTTTTCATACAATTTGCTTGCACCATTTCAGAGAAATTAAATATTTAAAATGGAAATAAATTGGTAACTGCAGTAACAAACAACACTGTACTGCTGCGGCACAGTTTATTCGAGCATTTGCCCGTTCTGTGCCGCAGCAGTAGCCTGGCGCGCGCCCGAGTGTGACGGGCGCGCGCCGAAGCAGCGGAAGAGCGCCCTCCGATCGGGGCGCTCTCCCTACCGCTGCCGGGTCCGCCGGGTCCCCCGGAACCCCCTGCCGCTGTCCCGCGATCGCGGGACACCAGGGCTCCCTCGGGGAGCCCCTGGACGTGCGTGCAGGGGGCGCACGCTCCCGAAGACGCGTGACCGCGCGTCTATGACGCGCGGCACGCCGAGGGGCGGCCACTAGCAAGCCGGGAAATCTCCCGGCTTGCGGATCTGGCCGCAGTGCAATTAAATGTGTCGCCAGTGTACATGCTAATAGTACATCCATGTAAGCAGTACATACATGCTCAGGAGTTGTTTTTTTGGATCGGTATATACTTGTCATTATCCACTTCAACCATTTTAATTCCCCCCTTTTAAATTATTGTACTGGTTGATGTGTATGTATATATATATATATATATATATATAGATATATATCTATATATATATATATATATATATATTTCAACCATTATCACCTACAGTACAGTAGCATACAGTGCTCCCACTGCAGCAAGGGATTCTGGGAAATGACATGCAATGTTTACTCGCTCATCCCACAACGTGGCGGTATCAAATATAGCGTTTTCCCAGTTATTATATCCCTGCAGGATGTAGGATAATCCCAGCCAAACCCACATACTTACTACATTCCCGTTATGTCACATGTATTATTTCCTGTGAAGGAAGCGCTATGTATATTCCCATTATGGTCACAAATTGGACGATACTGTATTTCCATTATGTCTCCTATTATTTTCCCATGATATCTCATAGAATACTGTCATCCAAAACCACATCATTATTGAATGATTGAAAATGATGCCTCCGTTTTATGTCAAGATTGTCTTGACACTTAGACCCCCAAGATTTCAATAGCGCCTCACTTAAAAGATGACATTATTTTTGATTCAAATGAACTTTTATGGTGCAGAAGCCGCATGGTGCCTGTGCCTACAGTGTATGTATTTGTCAGTGTGTCTCTATCTGCATTTCTGTCTCTTGCTGGCCGCCAGCCTGTGTGATGATGTCAGCCTGTCTGTGATGTAAGAGAGACATTGTGATATCATCACATACTGTAGGCAGGATGGCAGGTGTAAAGCTTCTAAAAGAGAGAGGGAGGGAGAGAGGTAGAGGAGAGAGAGGGAGAAAGAGGGAGAGAGAGAGCAAGCAGCTCCTCCCTCCCATGCAAATGACTGGAGGCAGAGGAGTAGAGGGACAGAAGCCTGTGCTGCTTGTAATGGGACAGGATTTGGGGTGCTGTTTCATGCTCTATCTCCCTCCCTCCCACTGTCTCAGGTGCAGAAAGTTTTCAAGGGAGAGAGGAAAGGAAGAGGAAAATGGAAGCTGAGGAGAGCTGGTCCTGTCCCTCTTGTTGGTAAAGAGGGGGCATCCAGAAAGAGGTAAGGAGATAGTTTTATTTTAATTCAAGAAGGAGTGCCTGGTGGCGTAGCTGGTGTGCTCTGTCACACTACAGACCCCTCCCTGTGTGTGTGTGTGCGTGCGTGCGTGCGTGCGTGCGTGCGTGCGTGCGTGCGTGCGTGCGTCTGCAGGGGGTATCTGTCCCATCCATAGATATCAGGGGTACTGCAGCTGCTGCTGCTGTTCAAACTTTTGCTTTAGGCCCATTCCTTTGATGTTAATAAGCGTTTCTAGTACAATCTTTTTCGCTCTGTTCACCCACATCTTTACATTACCTCGTGTGTGTGTGTGTGTGTGTGTGTGTGTGTATGTGTATGTGTGTGTACGTGTGTATAGCATGTGTTTGAAACACTATACTGTATCTGCATAGAAAAAAAGCCTTCTTTTAGTAATGTACAGTTCAAATACTGTATGAACATGACCCCATCTCATCTCATCCCCCTGACTCTGGATACAAAACATTCATGTATTCGTTTGCAACTTTTCATACAATTTGCTTGCACCATTTCAGAGAAATTAAATATTTAAAATGGAAATAAATTGGTAACTGCAGTAACAAACAACACTGTACATGCTAATAGTACATCCATGTAAGCAGTACATACATGCTCAGGAGTTGTTTTTTTGGATCGGTATATACTTGTCATTATCCACTTCAACCATTTTAATTCCCCCCTTTTAAATTATTGTACTGGTTGATGTGTATGTATATATATATATATATATATATATATAGATATATATCTATATATATATATATATATATATATATTTCAACCATTATCACCTACAGTACAGTAGCATACAGTGCTCCCACTGCAGCAAGGGATTCTGGGAAATGACATGCAATGTTTACTCGCTCATCCCACAACGTGGCGGTATCAAATATAGCGTTTTCCCAGTTATTATATCCCTGCAGGATGTAGGATAATCCCAGCCAAACCCACATACTTACTACATTCCCGTTATGTCACATGTATTATTTCCTGTGAAGGAAGCGCTATGTATATTCCCATTATGGTCACAAATTGGACGATACTGTATTTCCATTATGTCTCCTATTATTTTCCCATGATATCTCATAGAATACTGTCATCCAAAACCACATCATTATTGAATGATTGAAAATGATGCCTCCGTTTTATGTCAAGATTGTCTTGACACTTAGACCCCCAAGATTTCAATAGCGCCTCACTTAAAAGATGACATTATTTTTGATTCAAATGAACTTTTATGGTGCAGAAGCCGCATGGTGCCTGTGCCTACAGTGTATGTATTTGTCAGTGTGTCTCTATCTGCATTTCTGTCTCTTGCTGGCCGCCAGCCTGTGTGATGATGTCAGCCTGTCTGTGATGTAAGAGAGACATTGTGATATCATCACATACTGTAGGCAGGATGGCAGGTGTAAAGCTTCTAAAAGAGAGAGGGAGGGAGAGAGGTAGAGGAGAGAGAGGGAGAAAGAGGGAGAGAGAGAGCAAGCAGCTCCTCCCTCCCATGCAAATGACTGGAGGCAGAGGAGTAGAGGGACAGAAGCCTGTGCTGCTTGTAATGGGACAGGATTTGGGGTGCTGTTTCATGCTCTATCTCCCTCTCTCCCACTGTCTCAGGTGCAGAAAGTTTTCAAGGGAGAGAGGAAAGGAAGAGGAAAATGGAAGCTGAGGAGAGCTGGTCCTGTCCCTCTTGTTGGTAAAGAGGGGGCATCCAGAAAGAGGTAAGGAGATAGTTTTATTTTAATTCAAGAAGGAGTGCCTGGTGGCGTAGCTGGTGTGCTCTGTCACACTACAGACCCCTCCCTGTGTGTGTGTGTGCGTGCGTGCGTGCGTGCGTCTGCAGGGGGTATCTGTCCCATCCATAGATATCAGGGGTACTGCAGCTGCTGCTGCTGTTCAAACTTTTGCTTTAGGCCCATTCCTTTGATGTTAATAAGCGTTTCTAGTACAATCTTTTTCGCTCTGTTCACCCACATCTTTACATTACCTCGTGTGTGTGTGTGTGTGTGTGTGTGTGTATGTGTATGTGTGTGTACGTGTGTATACGTGTGTATAGCATGTGTTTGAAACACTATACTGTATCTGCATAGAAAAAAAGCCTTCTTTTAGTAATGTACAGTTCAAATACTGTATGAACATGACCCCATCTCATCTCATCCCCCTGACTCTGGATACAAAACATTCATGTATTCGTTTGCAACTTTTCATACAATTTGCTTGCACCATTTCAGAGAAATTAAATATTTAAAATGGAAATAAATTGGTAACTGCAGTAACAAACAACACTGTACATGCTAATAGTACATCCATGTAAGCAGTACATACATGCTCAGGAGTTGTTTTTTTGGATCGGTATATACTTGTCATTATCCACTTCAACCATTTTAATTCCCCCCTTTTAAATTATTGTACTGGTTGATGTGTATGTATATATATATATATATATATATATATATATATATATATATATATATATATATATAGATATATATCTATATATATATATATATATATATATTTCAACCATTATCACCTACAGTACAGTAGCATACAGTGCTCCCACTGCAGCAAGGGATTCTGGGAAATGACATGCAATGTTTACTCGCTCATCCCACAACGTGGCGGTATCAAATATAGCGTTTTCCCAGTTATTATATCCCTGCAGGATGTAGGATAATCCCAGCCAAACCCACATACTTACTACATTCCCGTTATGTCACATGTATTATTTCCTGTGAAGGAAGCGCTATGTATATTCCCATTATGGTCACAAATTGGACGATACTGTATTTCCATTATGTCTCCTATTATTTTCCCATGATATCTCATAGAATACTGTCATCCAAAACCACATCATTATTGAATGATTGAAAATGATGCCTCCGTTTTATGTCAAGATTGTCTTGACACTTAGACCCCCAAGATTTCAATAGCGCCTCACTTAAAAGATGACATTATTTTTGATTCAAATGAACTTTTATGGTGCAGAAGCCGCATGGTGCCTGTGCCTACAGTGTATGTATTTGTCAGTGTGTCTCTATCTGCATTTCTGTCTCTTGCTGGCCGCCAGCCTGTGTGATGATGTCAGCCTGTCTGTGATGTAAGAGAGACATTGTGATATCATCACATACTGTAGGCAGGATGGCAGGTGTAAAGCTTCTAAAAGAGAGAGGGAGGGAGAGAGGTAGAGGAGAGAGAGGGAGAAAGAGGGAGAGAGAGAGCAAGCAGCTCCTCCCTCCCATGCAAATGACTGGAGGCAGAGGAGTAGAGGGACAGAAGCCTGTGCTGCTTGTAATGGGACAGGATTTGGGGTGCTGTTTCATGCTCTATCTCCCTCCCTCCCACTGTCTCAGGTGCAGAAAGTTTTCAAGGGAGAGAGGAAAGGAAGAGGAAAATGGAAGCTGAGGAGAGCTGGTCCTGTCCCTCTTGTTGGTAAAGAGGGGGCATCCAGAAAGAGGTAAGGAGATAGTTTTATTTTAATTCAAGAAGGAGTGCCTGGTGGCGAAGCTGGTGTGCTCTGTCACACTACAGACCCCTCCCTGTGTGTGTGTGTGTGCGTGCGTGCGTCTGCAGGGGGTATCTGTCCCATCCATAGATATCAGGGGTACTGCAGCTGCTGCTGCTGTTCAAACTTTTGCTTTAGGCCCATTCCTTTGATGTTAATAAGCGTTTCTAGTACAATCTTTTTCGCTCTGTTCACCCACATCTTTACATTACCTCGTGTGTGTGTGTGTGTGTGTGTGTGTGTGTATGTGTATGTGTGTGTACGTGTGTATAGCATGTGTTTGAAACACTATACTGTATCTGCATAGAAAAAAAGCCTTCTTTTAGTAATGTACAGTTCAAATACTGTATGAACATGACCCCATCTCATCTCATCCCCCTGACTCTGGATACAAAACATTCATGTATTCGTTTGCAACTTTTCATACAATTTGCTTGCACCATTTCAGAGAAATTAAATATTTAAAATGGAAATAAATTGGTAACTGCAGTAACAAACAACACTGTACATGCTAATAGTACATCCATGTAAGCAGTACATACATGCTCAGGAGTTGTTTTTTTGGATCGGTATATACTTGTCATTATCCACTTCAACCATTTTAATTCCCCCCTTTTAAATTATTGTACTGGTTGATGTGTATGTATATATATATATATATATATATATAGATATATATCTATATATCTATATATATATATATATATATATATATATATATATATATATATTTCAACCATTATCACCTACAGTACAGTAGCATACAGTGCTCCCACTGCAGCAAGGGATTCTGGGAAATGACATGCAATGTTTACTCGCTCATCCCACAACGTGGCGGTATCAAATATAGCGTTTTCCCAGTTATTATATCCCTGCAGGATGTAGGATAATCCCAGCCAAACCCACATACTTACTACATTCCCGTTATGTCACATGTATTATTTCCTGTGAAGGAAGCGCTATGTATATTCCCATTATGGTCACAAATTGGACGATACTGTATTTCCATTATGTCTCCTATTATTTTCCCATGATATCTCATAGAATACTGTCATCCAAAAGCACATCATTATTGAATGATTGAAAATGATGCCTCCGTTTTATGTCAAGATTGTCTTGACACTTAGACCCCCAAGATTTCAATAGCGCCTCACTTAAAAGATGACATTATTTTTGATTCAAATGAACTTTTATGGTGCAGAAGCCGCATGGTGCCTGTGCCTACAGTGTATGTATTTGTCAGTGTGTCTCTATCTGCATTTCTGTCTCTTGCTGGCCGCCAGCCTGTGTGATGATGTCAGCCTGTCTGTGATGTAAGAGAGACATTGTGATATCATCACATACTGTAGGCAGGATGGCAGGTGTAAAGCTTCTAAAAGAGAGAGGGAGGGAGAGAGGTAGAGGAGAGAGAGGGAGAAAGAGGGAGAGAGAGAGCAAGCAGCTCCTCCCTCCCATGCAAATGACTGGAGGCAGAGGAGTAGAGGGACAGAAGCCTGTGCTGCTTGTAATGGGACAGGATTTGGGGTGCTGTTTCATGCTCTATCTCCCTCCCTCCCACTGTCTCAGGTGCAGAAAGTTTTCAAGGGAGAGAGGAAAGGAAGAGGAAAATGGAAGCTGAGGAGAGCTGGTCCTGTCCCTCTTGTTGGTAAAGAGGGGGCATCCAGAAAGAGGTAAGGAGATAGTTTTATTTTAATTCAAGAAGGAGTGCCTGGTGGCGTAGCTGGTGTGCTCTGTCACACTACAGACCCCTCCCTGTGTGTGTGTGTGCGTGCGTGCGTGCGTGCGTGCGTGCGTGCGTGCGTGCGTCTGCAGGGGGTATCTGTCCCATCCATAGATATCAGGGGTACTGCAGCTGCTGCTGCTGTTCAAACTTTTGCTTTAGGCCCATTCCTTTGATGTTAATAAGCGTTTCTAGTACAATCTTTTTCGCTCTGTTCACCCACATCTTTACATTACCTCGTGTGTGTGTGTGTGTGTGTGTGTGTGTGTGTGTGTGTGTGTGTGTATGTGTATGTGTGTGTACGTGTGTATAGCATGTGTTTGAAACACTATACTGTATCTGCATAGAAAAAAAGCCTTCTTTTAGTAATGTACAGTTCAAATACTGTATGAACATGACCCCATCTCATCTCATCCCCCTGACTCTGGATACAAAACATTCATGTATTCGTTTGCAACTTTTCATACAATTTGCTTGCACCATTTCAGAGAAATTAAATATTTAAAATGGAAATAAATTGGTAACTGCAGTAACAAACAACACTGTACATGCTAATAGTACATCCATGTAAGCAGTACATACATGCTCAGGAGTTGTTTTTTTGGATCGGTATATACTTGTCATTATCCACTTCAACCATTTTAATTCCCCCCTTTTAAATTATTGTACTGGTTGATGTGTATGTATATATATATATATATATATATATATATATATATATATATATATATATATATATATAGATATATAGATATATATCTATATATATATATATATATATATTTCAACCATTATCACCTACAGTACAGTAGCATACAGTGCTCCCACTGCAGCAAGGGATTCTGGGAAATGACATGCAATGTTTACTCGCTCATCCCACAACGTGGCGGTATCAAATATAGCGTTTTCCCAGTTATTATATCCCTGCAGGATGTAGGATAATCCCAGCCAAACCCACATACTTACTACATTCCCGTTATGTCACATGTATTATTTCCTGTGAAGGAAGCGCTATGTATATTCCCATTATGGTCACAAATTGGACGATACTGTATTTCCATTATGTCTCCTATTATTTTCCCATGATATCTCATAGAATACTGTCATCCAAAACCACATCATTATTGAATGATTGAAAATGATGCCTCCGTTTTATGTCAAGATTGTCTTGACACTTAGACCCCCAAGATTTCAATAGCGCCTCACTTAAAAGATGACATTATTTTTGATTCAAATGAACTTTTATGGTGCAGAAGCCGCATGGTGCCTGTGCCTACAGTGTATGTATTTGTCAGTGTGTCTCTATCTGCATTTCTGTCTCTTGCTGGCCGCCAGCCTGTGTGATGATGTCAGCCTGTCTGTGATGTAAGAGAGACATTGTGATATCATCACATACTGTAGGCAGGATGGCAGGTGTAAAGCTTCTAAAAGAGAGAGGGAGGGAGAGAGGTAGAGGAGAGAGAGGGAGAAAGAGGGAGAGAGAGAGCAAGCAGCTCCTCCCTCCCATGCAAATGACTGGAGGCAGAGGAGTAGAGGGACAGAAGCCTGTGCTGCTTGTAATGGGACAGGATTTGGGGTGCTGTTTCATGCTCTATCTCCCTCCCTCCCACTGTCTCAGGTGCAGAAAGTTTTCAAGGGAGAGAGGAAAGGAAGAGGAAAATGGAAGCTGAGGAGAGCTGGTCCTGTCCCTCTTGTTGGTAAAGAGGGGGCATCCAGAAAGAGGTAAGGAGATAGTTTTATTTTAATTCAAGAAGGAGTGCCTGGTGGCGTAGCTGGTGTGCTCTGTCACACTACAGACCCCTCCCTGTGTGTGTGTGTGCGTGCGTGCGTGCGTGCGTGCGTGCGTCTGCAGGGGGTATCTGTCCCATCCATAGATATCAGGGGTACTGCAGCTGCTGCTGCTGTTCAAACTTTTGCTTTAGGCCCATTCCTTTGATGTTAATAAGCGTTTCTAGTACAATCTTTTTCGCTCTGTTCACCCACATCTTTACATTACCTCGTGTGTGTGTGTGTGTGTGTGTGTGTGTGTGTGTGTGTGTGTGTATGTGTATGTGTGTGTACGTGTGTATAGCATGTGTTTGAAACACTATACTGTATCTGCATAGAAAAAAAGCCTTCTTTTAGTAATGTACAGTTCAAATACTGTATGAACATGACCCCATCTCATCTCATCCCCCTGACTCTGGATACAAAACATTCATGTATTCGTTTGCAACTTTTCATACAATTTGCTTGCACCATTTCAGAGAAATTAAATATTTAAAATGGAAATAAATTGGTAACTGCAGTAACAAACAACACTGTACATGCTAATAGTACATCCATGTAAGCAGTACATACATGCTCAGGAGTTGTTTTTTTGGATCGGTATATACTTGTCATTATCCACTTCAACCATTTTAATTCCCCCCTTTTAAATTATTGTACTGGTTGATGTGTATGTATATATATATATATATATATATATATATATATATATATATATATATATAGATATATATCTATATATATATATATATATATATATATTTCAACCATTATCACCTACAGTACAGTAGCATACAGTGCTCCCACTGCAGCAAGGGATTCTGGGAAATGACATGCAATGTTTACTCGCTCATCCCACAACGTGGCGGTATCAAATATAGCGTTTTCCCAGTTATTATATCCCTGCAGGATGTAGGATAATCCCAGCCAAACCCACATACTTACTACATTCCCGTTATGTCACATGTATTATTTCCTGTGAAGGAAGCGCTATGTATATTCCCATTATGGTCACAAATTGGACGATACTGTATTTCCATTATGTCTCCTATTATTTTCCCATGATATCTCATAGAATACTGTCATCCAAAACCACATCATTATTGAATGATTGAAAATGATGCCTCCGTTTTATGTCAAGATTGTCTTGACACTTAGACCCCCAAGATTTCAATAGCGCCTCACTTAAAAGATGACATTATTTTTGATTCAAATGAACTTTTATGGTGCAGAAGCCGCATGGTGCCTGTGCCTACAGTGTATGTATTTGTCAGTGTGTCTCTATCTGCATTTCTGTCTCTTGCTGGCCGCCAGCCTGTGTGATGATGTCAGCCTGTCTGTGATGTAAGAGAGACATTGTGATATCATCACATACTGTAGGCAGGATGGCAGGTGTAAAGCTTCTAAAAGAGAGAGGGAGGGAGAGAGGTAGAGGAGAGAGAGGGAGAAAGAGGGAGAGAGAGCAAGCAGCTCCTCCCTCCCATGCAAATGACTGGAGGCAGAGGAGTAGAGGGACAGAAGCCTGTGCTGCTTGTAATGGGACAGGATTTGGGGTGCTGTTTCATGCTCTATCTCCCTCCCTCCCACTGTCTCAGGTGCAGAAAGTTTTCAAGGGAGAGAGGAAAGGAAGAGGAAAATGGAAGCTGAGGAGAGCTGGTCCTGTCCCTCTTGTTGGTAAAGAGGGGGCATCCAGAAAGAGGTAAGGAGATAGTTTTATTTTAATTCAAGAAGGAGTGCCTGGTGGCGTAGCTGGTGTGCTCTGTCACACTACAGACCCCTCCCTGTGTGTGCGTGCGTGCGTGTGTGCGTGCGTGCGTGCGTGCGTGCGTGCGTGCGTGCGTGCGTGCGTGCGTCTGCAGGGGGTATCTGTCCCATCCATAGATATCAGGGGTACTGCAGCTGCTGCTGCTGTTCAAACTTTTGCTTTAGGCCCATTCCTTTGATGTTAATAAGCGTTTCTAGTACAATCTTTTTCGCTCTGTTCACCCACATCTTTACATTACCTCGTGTGTGTGTGTGTGTGTGTGTGTGTATGTGTATGTGTGTGTACGTGTGTATAGCATGTGTTTGAAACACTATACTGTATCTGCATAGAAAAAAAGCCTTCTTTTAGTAATGTACAGTTCAAATACTGTATGAACATGACCCCATCTCATCTCATCCCCCTGACTCTGGATACAAAACATTCATGTATTCGTTTGCAACTTTTCATACAATTTGCTTGCACCATTTCAGAGAAATTAAATATTTAAAATGGAAATAAATTGGTAACTGCAGTAACAAACAACACTGTACATGCTAATAGTACATCCATGTAAGCAGTACATACATGCTCAGGAGTTGTTTTTTTGGATCGGTATATACTTGTCATTATCCACTTCAACCATTTTAATTCCCCCCTTTTAAATTATTGTACTGGTTGATGTGTATGTATATATATATATATATATATATATATATATATATATATATATATATATATATAGATATATATCTATATATATATATATATATATATATTTCAACCATTATCACCTACAGTACAGTAGCATACAGTGCTCCCACTGCAGCAAGGGATTCTGGGAAATGACATGCAATGTTTACTCGCTCATCCCACAACGTGGCGGTATCAAATATAGCGTTTTCCCAGTTATTATATCCCTGCAGGATGTAGGATAATCCCAGCCAAACCCACATACTTACTACATTCCCGTTATGTCACATGTATTATTTCCTGTGAAGGAAGCGCTATGTATATTCCCATTATGGTCACAAATTGGACGATACTGTATTTCCATTATGTCTCCTATTATTTTCCCATGATATCTCATAGAATACTGTCATCCAAAACCACATCATTATTGAATGATTGAAAATGATGCCTCCGTTTTATGTCAAGATTGTCTTGACACTTAGACCCCCAAGATTTCAATAGCGCCTCACTTAAAAGATGACATTATTTTTGATTCAAATGAACTTTTATGGTGCAGAAGCCGCATGGTGCCTGTGCCTACAGTGTATGTATTTGTCAGTGTGTCTCTATCTGCATTTCTGTCTCTTGCTGGCCGCCAGCCTGTGTGATGATGTCAGCCTGTCTGTGATGTAAGAGAGACATTGTGATATCATCACATACTGTAGGCAGGATGGCAGGTGTAAAGCTTCTAAAAGAGAGAGGGAGGGAGAGAGGTAGAGGAGAGAGAGGGAGAAAGAGGGAGAGAGAGAGCAAGCAGCTCCTCCCTCCCATGCAAATGACTGGAGGCAGAGGAGTAGAGGGACAGAAGCCTGTGCTGCTTGTAATGGGACAGGATTTGGGGTGCTGTTTCATGCTCTATCTCCCTCCCTCCCACTGTCTCAGGTGCAGAAAGTTTTCAAGGGAGAGAGGAAAGGAAGAGGAAAATGGAAGCTGAGGAGAGCTGGTCCTGTCCCTCTTGTTGGTAAAGAGGGGGCATCCAGAAAGAGGTAAGGAGATAGTTTTATTTTAATTCAAGAAGGAGTGCCTGGTGGCGTAGCTGGTGTGCTCTGTCACACTACAGACCCCTCCCTGTGTGTGTGTGTGTGTGCGTGCGTGCGTGCGTGCGTGCGTGCGTGCGTGCGTGCGTCTGCAGGGGGTATCTGTCCCATCCATAGATATCAGGGGTACTGCAGCTGCTGCTGCTGTTCAAACTTTTGCTTTAGGCCCATTCCTTTGATGTTAATAAGCGTTTCTAGTACAATCTTTTTCGCTCTGTTCACCCACATCTTTACATTACCTCGTGTGTGTGTGTGTGTGTGTGTGTGTGTGTGTGTGTGTGTGTGTGTATGTGTATGTGTGTGTACGTGTGTATAGCATGTGTTTGAAACACTATACTGTATCTGCATAGAAAAAAAGCCTTCTTTTAGTAATGTACAGTTCAAATACTGTATGAACATGACCCCATCTCATCTCATCCCCCTGACTCTGGATACAAAACATTCATGTATTCGTTTGCAACTTTTCATACAATTTGCTTGCACCATTTCAGAGAAATTAAATATTTAAAATGGAAATAAATTGGTAACTGCAGTAACAAACAACACTGTACATGCTAATAGTACATCCATGTAAGCAGTACATACATGCTCAGGAGTTGTTTTTTTGGATCGGTATATACTTGTCATTATCCACTTCAACCATTTTAATTCCCCCCTTTTAAATTATTGTACTGGTTGATGTGTATGTATATATATATATATATATATATATATATATATATATATATATATATATATATAGATATATAGATATATATCTATATATATATATATATATATATTTCAACCATTATCACCTACAGTACAGTAGCATACAGTGCTCCCACTGCAGCAAGGGATTCTGGGAAATGACATGCAATGTTTACTCGCTCATCCCACAACGTGGCGGTATCAAATATAGTGTTTTCCCAGTTATTATATCCCTGCAGGATGTAGGATAATCCCAGCCAAACCCACATACTTACTACATTCCCGTTATGTCACATGTATTATTTCCTGTGAAGGAAGCGCTATGTATATTCCCATTATGGTCACAAATTGGACGATACTGTATTTCCATTATGTCTCCTATTATTTTCCCATGATATCTCATAGAATACTGTCATCCAAAACCACATCATTATTGAATGATTGAAAATGATGCCTCCGTTTTATGTCAAGATTGTCTTGACACTTAGACCCCCAAGATTTCAATAGCGCCTCACTTAAAAGATGACATTATTTTTGATTCAAATGAACTTTTATGGTGCAGAAGCCGCATGGTGCCTGTGCCTACAGTGTATGTATTTGTCAGTGTGTCTCTATCTGCATTTCTGTCTCTTGCTGGCCGCCAGCCTGTGTGATGATGTCAGCCTGTCTGTGATGTAAGAGAGACATTGTGATATCATCACATACTGTAGGCAGGATGGCAGGTGTAAAGCTTCTAAAAGAGAGAGGGAGGGAGAGAGGTAGAGGAGAGAGAGGGAGAAAGAGGGAGAGAGAGAGCAAGCAGCTCCTCCCTCCCATGCAAATGACTGGAGGCAGAGGAGTAGAGGGACAGAAGCCTGTGCTGCTTGTAATGGGACAGGATTTGGGGTGCTGTTTCATGCTCTATCTCCCTCCCTCCCACTGTCTCAGGTGCAGAAAGTTTTCAAGGGAGAGAGGAAAGGAAGAGGAAAATGGAAGCTGAGGAGAGCTGGTCCTGTCCCTCTTGTTGGTAAAGAGGGGGCATCCAGAAAGAGGTAAGGAGATAGTTTTATTTTAATTCAAGAAGGAGTGCCTGGTGGCGTAGCTGGTGTGCTCTGTCACACTACAGACCCCTCCCTGTGTGTGTGTGTGTGCGTGCGTGCGTGCGTGCGTGCGTGCGTGCGTGCGTGCGTGCGTCTGCAGGGGGTATCTGTCCCATCCATAGATATCAGGGGTACTGCAGCTGCTGCTGCTGTTCAAACTTTTGCTTTAGGCCCATTCCTTTGATGTTAATAAGCGTTTCTAGTACAATCTTTTTCGCTCTGTTCACCCACATCTTTACATTACCTCGTGTGTGTGTGTGTGTGTGTGTGTGTGTGTGTGTGTGTGTGTGTATGTGTATGTGTGTGTACGTGTGTATAGCATGTGTTTGAAACACTATACTGTATCTGCATAGAAAAAAAGCCTTCTTTTAGTAATGTACAGTTCAAATACTGTATGAACATGACCCCATCTCATCTCATCCCCCTGACTCTGGATACAAAACATTCATGTATTCGTTTGCAACTTTTCATACAATTTGCTTGCACCATTTCAGAGAAATTAAATATTTAAAATGGAAATAAATTGGTAACTGCAGTAACAAACAACACTGTACATGCTAATAGTACATCCATGTAAGCAGTACATACATGCTCAGGAGTTGTTTTTTTGGATCGGTATATACTTGTCATTATCCACTTCAACCATTTTAATTCCCCCCTTTTAAATTATTGTACTGGTTGATGTGTATGTATATATATATATATATATATATATATATATATATATATATATATATATATATATATATATATAGATATATAGATATATATCTATATATATATATATATATATATTTCAACCATTATCACCTACAGTACAGTAGCATACAGTGCTCCCACTGCAGCAAGGGATTCTGGGAAATGACATGCAATGTTTACTCGCTCATCCCACAACGTGGCGGTATCAAATATAGCGTTTTCCCAGTTATTATATCCCTGCAGGATGTAGGATAATCCCAGCCAAACCCACATACTTACTACATTCCCGTTATGTCACATGTATTATTTCCTGTGAAGGAAGCGCTATGTATATTCCCATTATGGTCACAAATTGGACGATACTGTATTTCCATTATGTCTCCTATTATTTTCCCATGATATCTCATAGAATACTGTCATCCAAAACCACATCATTATTGAATGATTGAAAATGATGCCTCCGTTTTATGTCAAGATTGTCTTGACACTTAGACCCCCAAGATTTCAATAGCGCCTCACTTAAAAGATGACATTATTTTTGATTCAAATGAACTTTTATGGTGCAGAAGCCGCATGGTGCCTGTGCCTACAGTGTATGTATTTGTCAGTGTGTCTCTATCTGCATTTCTGTCTCTTGCTGGCCGCCAGCCTGTGTGATGATGTCAGCCTGTCTGTGATGTAAGAGAGACATTGTGATATCATCACATACTGTAGGCAGGATGGCAGGTGTAAAGCTTCTAAAAGAGAGAGGGAGGGAGAGAGGTAGAGGAGAGAGAGGGAGAAAGAGGGAGAGAGAGAGCAAGCAGCTCCTCCCTCCCATGCAAATGACTGGAGGCAGAGGAGTAGAGGGACAGAAGCCTGTGCTGCTTGTAATGGGACAGGATTTGGGGTGCTGTTTCATGCTCTATCTCCCTCCCTCCCACTGTCTCAGGTGCAGAAAGTTTTCAAGGGAGAGAGGAAAGGAAGAGGAAAATGGAAGCTGAGGAGAGCTGGTCCTGTCCCTCTTGTTGGTAAAGAGGGGGCATCCAGAAAGAGGTAAGGAGATAGTTTTATTTTAATTCAAGAAGGAGTGCCTGGTGGCGTAGCTGGTGTGCTCTGTCACACTACAGACCCCTCCCTGTGTGTGTGTGTGCGTGCGTGCGTGCGTGCGTGCGTGCGTGCGTGCGTCTGCAGGGGGTATCTGTCCCATCCATAGATATCAGGGGTACTGCAGCTGCTGCTGCTGTTCAAACTTTTGCTTTAGGCCCATTCCTTTGATGTTAATAAGCGTTTCTAGTACAATCTTTTTCGCTCTGTTCACCCACATCTTTACATTACCTCGTGTGTGTGTGTGTGTGTGTGTGTGTGTGTGTGTATGTGTATGTGTGTGTACGTGTGTATAGCATGTGTTTGAAACACTATACTGTATCTGCATAGAAAAAAAGCCTTCTTTTAGTAATGTACAGTTCAAATACTGTATGAACATGACCCCATCTCATCTCATCCCCCTGACTCTGGATACAAAACATTCATGTATTCGTTTGCAACTTTTCATACAATTTGCTTGCACCATTTCAGAGAAATTAAATATTTAAAATGGAAATAAATTGGTAACTGCAGTAACAAACAACACTGTACATGCTAATAGTACATCCATGTAAGCAGTACATACATGCTCAGGAGTTGTTTTTTTGGATCGGTATATACTTGTCATTATCCACTTCAACCATTTTAATTCCCCCCTTTTAAATTATTGTACTGGTTGATGTGTATGTATATATATATATATATATATATATATATATATATATATATATATATATATATATATAGATATATATCTATATATATATATATATATATATATATTTCAACCATTATCACCTACAGTACAGTAGCATACAGTGCTCCCACTGCAGCAAGGGATTCTGGGAAATGACATGCAATGTTTACTCGCTCATCCCACAACGTGGCGGTATCAAATATAGCGTTTTCCCAGTTATTATATCCCTGCAGGATGTAGGATAATCCCAGCCAAACCCACATACTTACTACATTCCCGTTATGTCACATGTATTATTTCCTGTGAAGGAAGCGCTATGTATATTCCCATTATGGTCACAAATTGGACGATACTGTATTTCCATTATGTCTCCTATTATTTTCCCATGATATCTCATAGAATACTGTCATCCAAAACCACATCATTATTGAATGATTGAAAATGATGCCTCCGTTTTATGTCAAGATTGTCTTGACACTTAGACCCCCAAGATTTCAATAGCGCCTCACTTAAAAGATGACATTATTTTTGATTCAAATGAACTTTTATGGTGCAGAAGCCGCATGGTGCCTGTGCCTACAGTGTATGTATTTGTCAGTGTGTCTCTATCTGCATTTCTGTCTCTTGCTGGCCGCCAGCCTGTGTGATGATGTCAGCCTGTCTGTGATGTAAGAGAGACATTGTGATATCATCACATACTGTAGGCAGGATGGCAGGTGTAAAGCTTCTAAAAGAGAGAGGGAGGGAGAGAGGTAGAGGAGAGAGAGGGAGAAAGAGGGAGAGAGAGAGCAAGCAGCTCCTCCCTCCCATGCAAATGACTGGAGGCAGAGGAGTAGAGGGACAGAAGCCTGTGCTGCTTGTAATGGGACAGGATTTGGGGTGCTGTTTCATGCTCTATCTCCCTCCCTCCCACTGTCTCAGGTGCAGAAAGTTTTCAAGGGAGAGAGGAAAGGAAGAGGAAAATGGAAGCTGAGGAGAGCTGGTCCTGTCCCTCTTGTTGGTAAAGAGGGGGCATCCAGAAAGAGGTAAGGAGATAGTTTTATTTTAATTCAAGAAGGAGTGCCTGGTGGCGTAGCTGGTGTGCTCTGTCACACTACAGACCCCTCCCTGTGTGTGCGTGCGTGCGTGCGTGCGTGCGTGCGTGCGTGCGTGCGTGCGTCTGCAGGGGGTATCTGTCCCATCCATAGATATCAGGGGTACTGCAGCTGCTGCTGCTGTTCAAACTTTTGCTTTAGGCCCATTCCTTTGATGTTAATAAGCGTTTCTAGTACAATCTTTTTCGCTCTGTTCACCCACATCTTTACATTACCTCGTGTGTGTGTGTGTGTGTGTGTGTGTGTGTGTATGTGTATGTGTGTGTACGTGTGTATAGCATGTGTTTGAAACACTATACTGTATCTGCATAGAAAAAAAGCCTTCTTTTAGTAATGTACAGTTCAAATACTGTATGAACATGACCCCATCTCATCTCATCCCCCTGACTCTGGATACAAAACATTCATGTATTCGTTTGCAACTTTTCATACAATTTGCTTGCACCATTTCAGAGAAATTAAATATTTAAAATGGAAATAAATTGGTAACTGCAGTAACAAACAACACTGTACATGCTAATAGTACATCCATGTAAGCAGTACATACATGCTCAGGAGTTGTTTTTTTGGATCGGTATATACTTGTCATTATCCACTTCAACCATTTTAATTCCCCCCTTTTAAATTATTGTACTGGTTGATGTGTATGTATATATATATATATATATATATATATATATATATATATATATATATATAGATATATATCTATATATATATATATATATATTTCAACCATTATCACCTACAGTACAGTAGCATACAGTGCTCCCACTGCAGCAAGGGATTCTGGGAAATGACATGCAATGTTTACTCGCTCATCCCACAACGTGGCGGTATCAAATATAGCGTTTTCCCAGTTATTATATCCCTGCAGGATGTAGGATAATCCCAGCCAAACCCACATACTTACTACATTCCCGTTATGTCACATGTATTATTTCCTGTGAAGGAAGCGCTATGTATATTCCCATTATGGTCACAAATTGGACGATACTGTATTTCCATTATGTCTCCTATTATTTTCCCATGATATCTCATAGAATACTGTCATCCAAAACCACATCATTATTGAATGATTGAAAATGATGCCTCCGTTTTATGTCAAGATTGTCTTGACACTTAGACCCCCAAGATTTCAATAGCGCCTCACTTAAAAGATGACATTATTTTTGATTCAAATGAACTTTTATGGTGCAGAAGCCGCATGGTGCCTGTGCCTACAGTGTATGTATTTGTCAGTGTGTCTCTATCTGCATTTCTGTCTCTTGCTGGCCGCCAGCCTGTGTGATGATGTCAGCCTGTCTGTGATGTAAGAGAGACATTGTGATATCATCACATACTGTAGGCAGGATGGCAGGTGTAAAGCTTCTAAAAGAGAGAGGGAGGGAGAGAGGTAGAGGAGAGAGAGGGAGAAAGAGGGAGAGAGAGAGCAAGCAGCTCCTCCCTCCCATGCAAATGACTGGAGGCAGAGGAGTAGAGGGACAGAAGCCTGTGCTGCTTGTAATGGGACAGGATTTGGGGTGCTGTTTCATGCTCTATCTCCCTCCCTCCCACTGTCTCAGGTGCAGAAAGTTTTCAAGGGAGAGAGGAAAGGAAGAGGAAAATGGAAGCTGAGGAGAGCTGGTCCTGTCCCTCTTGTTGGTAAAGAGGGGGCATCCAGAAAGAGGTAAGGAGATAGTTTTATTTTAATTCAAGAAGGAGTGCCTGGTGGCGTAGCTGGTGTGCTCTGTCACACTACAGACCCCTCCCTGTGTGTGTGTGTGCGTGCGTGCGTGCGTGCGTGCGTGCGTGCGTGCGTGCGTCTGCAGGGGGTATCTGTCCCATCCATAGATATCAGGGGTACTGCAGCTGCTGCTGCTGTTCAAACTTTTGCTTTAGGCCCATTCCTTTGATGTTAATAAGCGTTTCTAGTACAATCTTTTTCGCTCTGTTCACCCACATCTTTACATTACCTCGTGTGTGTGTGTGTGTGTGTGTGTGTGTGTGTGTGTGTGTGTGTGTGTATGTGTATGTGTGTGTACGTGTGTATAGCATGTGTTTGAAACACTATACTGTATCTGCATAGAAAAAAAGCCTTCTTTTAGTAATGTACAGTTCAAATACTGTATGAACATGACCCCATCTCATCTCATCCCCCTGACTCTGGATACAAAACATTCATGTATTCGTTTGCAACTTTTCATACAATTTGCTTGCACCATTTCAGAGAAATTAAATATTTAAAATGGAAATAAATTGGTAACTGCAGTAACAAACAACACTGTACATGCTAATAGTACATCCATGTAAGCAGTACATACATGCTCAGGAGTTGTTTTTTTGGATCGGTATATACTTGTCATTATCCACTTCAACCATTTTAATTCCCCCCTTTTAAATTATTGTACTGGTTGATGTGTATGTATATATATATATATATATATATATATATATATATATATATATATAGATATATATCTATATATATATATATATATATATATATTTCAACCATTATCACCTACAGTACAGTAGCATACAGTGCTCCCACTGCAGCAAGGGATTCTGGGAAATGACATGCAATGTTTACTCGCTCATCCCACAACGTGGCGGTATCAAATATAGCGTTTTCCCAGTTATTATATCCCTGCAGGATGTAGGATAATCCCAGCCAAACCCACATACTTACTACATTCCCGTTATGTCACATGTATTATTTCCTGTGAAGGAAGCGCTATGTATATTCCCATTATGGTCACAAATTGGACGATACTGTATTTCCATTATGTCTCCTATTATTTTCCCATGATATCTCATAGAATACTGTCATCCAAAACCACATCATTATTGAATGATTGAAAATGATGCCTCCGTTTTATGTCAAGATTGTCTTGACACTTAGACCCCCAAGATTTCAATAGCGCCTCACTTAAAAGATGACATTATTTTTGATTCAAATGAACTTTTATGGTGCAGAAGCCGCATGGTGCCTGTGCCTACAGTGTATGTATTTGTCAGTGTGTCTCTATCTGCATTTCTGTCTCTTGCTGGCCGCCAGCCTGTGTGATGATGTCAGCCTGTCTGTGATGTAAGAGAGACATTGTGATATCATCACATACTGTAGGCAGGATGGCAGGTGTAAAGCTTCTAAAAGAGAGAGGGAGGGAGAGAGGTAGAGGAGAGAGAGGGAGAAAGAGGGAGAGAGAGAGCAAGCAGCTCCTCCCTCCCATGCAAATGACTGGAGGCAGAGGAGTAGAGGGACAGAAGCCTGTGCTGCTTGTAATGGGACAGGATTTGGGGTGCTGTTTCATGCTCTATCTCCCTCCCTCCCACTGTCTCAGGTGCAGAAAGTTTTCAAGGGAGAGAGGAAAGGAAGAGGAAAATGGAAGCTGAGGAGAGCTGGTCCTGTCCCTCTTGTTGGTAAAGAGGGGGCATCCAGAAAGAGGTAAGGAGATAGTTTTATTTTAATTCAAGAAGGAGTGCCTGGTGGCGTAGCTGGTGTGCTCTGTCACACTACAGACCCCTCCCTGTGTGTGTGTGCGTGCGTGCGTGCGTGCGTGCGTGCGTGCGTGCGTGCGTGCGTGCGTGCGTGCGTCTGCAGGGGGTATCTGTCCCATCCATAGATATCAGGGGTACTGCAGCTGCTGCTGCTGTTCAAACTTTTGCTTTAGGCCCATTCCTTTGATGTTAATAAGCGTTTCTAGTACAATCTTTTTCGCTCTGTTCACCCACATCTTTACATTACCTCGTGTGTGTGTGTGTGTGTGTGTGTGTATGTGTATGTGTGTGTACGTGTGTATAGCATGTGTTTGAAACACTATACTGTATCTGCATAGAAAAAAAGCCTTCTTTTAGTAATGTACAGTTCAAATACTGTATGAACATGACCCCATCTCATCTCATCCCCCTGACTCTGGATACAAAACATTCATGTATTCGTTTGCAACTTTTCATACAATTTGCTTGCACCATTTCAGAGAAATTAAATATTTAAAATGGAAATAAATTGGTAACTGCAGTAACAAACAACACTGTACATGCTAATAGTACATCCATGTAAGCAGTACATACATGCTCAGGAGTTGTTTTTTTGGATCGGTATATACTTGTCATTATCCACTTCAACCATTTTAATTCCCCCCTTTTAAATTATTGTACTGGTTGATGTGTATGTATATATATATATATATATATATATATATATATATATATATATATATATATATATAGATATATATCTATATATATATATATATATATATATATTTCAACCATTATCACCTACAGTACAGTAGCATACAGTGCTCCCACTGCAGCAAGGGATTCTGGGAAATGACATGCAATGTTTACTCGCTCATCCCACAACGTGGCGGTATCAAATATAGCGTTTTCCCAGTTATTATATCCCTGCAGGATGTAGGATAATCCCAGCCAAACCCACATACTTACTACATTCCCGTTATGTCACATGTATTATTTCCTGTGAAGGAAGCGCTATGTATATTCCCATTATGGTCACAAATTGGACGATACTGTATTTCCATTATGTCTCCTATTATTTTCCCATGATATCTCATAGAATACTGTCATCCAAAACCACATCATTATTGAATGATTGAAAATGATGCCTCCGTTTTATGTCAAGATTGTCTTGACACTTAGACCCCCAAGATTTCAATAGCGCCTCACTTAAAAGATGACATTATTTTTGATTCAAATGAACTTTTATGGTGCAGAAGCCGCATGGTGCCTGTGCCTACAGTGTATGTATTTGTCAGTGTGTCTCTATCTGCATTTCTGTCTCTTGCTGGCCGCCAGCCTGTGTGATGATGTCAGCCTGTCTGTGATGTAAGAGAGACATTGTGATATCATCACATACTGTAGGCAGGATGGCAGGTGTAAAGCTTCTAAAAGAGAGAGGGAGGGAGAGAGGTAGAGGAGAGAGAGGGAGAAAGAGGGAGAGAGAGAGCAAGCAGCTCCTCCCTCCCATGCAAATGACTGGAGGCAGAGGAGTAGAGGGACAGAAGCCTGTGCTGCTTGTAATGGGACAGGATTTGGGGTGCTGTTTCATGCTCTATCTCCCTCCCTCCCACTGTCTCAGGTGCAGAAAGTTTTCAAGGGAGAGAGGAAAGGAAGAGGAAAATGGAAGCTGAGGAGAGCTGGTCCTGTCCCTCTTGTTGGTAAAGAGGGGGCATCCAGAAAGAGGTAAGGAGATAGTTTTATTTTAATTCAAGAAGGAGTGCCTGGTGGCGTAGCTGGTGTGCTCTGTCACACTACAGACCCCTCCCTGTGTGTGTGTGTGCGTGCGTGCGTGCGTGCGTGCGTGCGTGCGTGCGTGCGTGCGTGCGTCTGCAGGGGGTATCTGTCCCATCCATAGATATCAGGGGTACTGCAGCTGCTGCTGCTGTTCAAACTTTTGCTTTAGGCCCATTCCTTTGATGTTAATAAGCGTTTCTAGTACAATCTTTTTCGCTCTGTTCACCCACATCTTTACATTACCTCGTGTGTGTGTGTGTGTGTGTGTGTGTGTGTATGTGTATGTGTGTGTACGTGTGTATAGCATGTGTTTGAAACACTATACTGTATCTGCATAGAAAAAAAGCCTTCTTTTAGTAATGTACAGTTCAAATACTGTATGAACATGACCCCATCTCATCTCATCCCCCTGACTCTGGATACAAAACATTCATGTATTCGTTTGCAACTTTTCATACAATTTGCTTGCACCATTTCAGAGAAATTAAATATTTAAAATGGAAATAAATTGGTAACTGCAGTAACAAACAACACTGTACATGCTAATAGTACATCCATGTAAGCAGTACATACATGCTCAGGAGTTGTTTTTTTGGATCGGTATATACTTGTCATTATCCACTTCAACCATTTTAATTCCCCCCTTTTAAATTATTGTACTGGTTGATGTGTATGTATATATATATATATATATATATATATATATATATATATATATATATATATAGATATATATCTATATATATATATATATATATATATTTCAACCATTATCACCTACAGTACAGTAGCATACAGTGCTCCCACTGCAGCAAGGGATTCTGGGAAATGACATGCAATGTTTACTCGCTCATCCCACAACGTGGCGGTATCAAATATAGCGTTTTCCCAGTTATTATATCCCTGCAGGATGTAGGATAATCCCAGCCAAACCCACATACTTACTACATTCCCGTTATGTCACATGTATTATTTCCTGTGAAGGAAGCGCTATGTATATTCCCATTATGGTCACAAATTGGACGATACTGTATTTCCATTATGTCTCCTATTATTTTCCCATGATATCTCATAGAATACTGTCATCCAAAAGCACATCATTATTGAATGATTGAAAATGATGCCTCCGTTTTATGTCAAGATTGTCTTGACACTTAGACCCCCAAGATTTCAATAGCGCCTCACTTAAAAGATGACATTATTTTTGATTCAAATGAACTTTTATGGTGCAGAAGCCGCATGGTGCCTGTGCCTACAGTGTATGTATTTGTCAGTGTGTCTCTATCTGCATTTCTGTCTCTTGCTGGCCGCCAGCCTGTGTGATGATGTCAGCCTGTCTGTGATGTAAGAGAGACATTGTGATATCATCACATACTGTAGGCAGGATGGCAGGTGTAAAGCTTCTAAAAGAGAGAGGGAGGGAGAGAGGTAGAGGAGAGAGAGGGAGAAAGAGGGAGAGAGAGAGCAAGCAGCTCCTCCCTCCCATGCAAATGACTGGAGGCAGAGGAGTAGAGGGACAGAAGCCTGTGCTGCTTGTAATGGGACAGGATTTGGGGTGCTGTTTCATGCTCTATCTCCCTCCCTCCCACTGTCTCAGGTGCAGAAAGTTTTCAAGGGAGAGAGGAAAGGAAGAGGAAAATGGAAGCTGAGGAGAGCTGGTCCTGTCCCTCTTGTTGGTAAAGAGGGGGCATCCAGAAAGAGGTAAGGAGATAGTTTTATTTTAATTCAAGAAGGAGTGCCTGGTGGCGTAGCTGGTGTGCTCTGTCACACTACAGACCCCTCCCTGTGTGTGTGTGTGCGTGCGTGCGTGCGTGCGTGCGTGCGTGCGTGCGTGCGTGCGTGCGTGCGTGCGTGCGTCTGCAGGGGGTATCTGTCCCATCCATAGATATCAGGGGTACTGCAGCTGCTGCTGCTGTTCAAACTTTTGCTTTAGGCCCATTCCTTTGATGTTAATAAGCGTTTCTAGTACAATCTTTTTCGCTCTGTTCACCCACATCTTTACATTACCTCGTGTGTGTGTGTGTGTGTGTGTGTGTGTATGTGTATGTGTGTGTACGTGTGTATAGCATGTGTTTGAAACACTATACTGTATCTGCATAGAAAAAAAGCCTTCTTTTAGTAATGTACAGTTCAAATACTGTATGAACATGACCCCATCTCATCTCATCCCCCTGACTCTGGATACAAAACATTCATGTATTCGTTTGCAACTTTTCATACAATTTGCTTGCACCATTTCAGAGAAATTAAATATTTAAAATGGAAATAAATTGGTAACTGCAGTAACAAACAACACTGTACATGCTAATAGTACATCCATGTAAGCAGTACATACATGCTCAGGAGTTGTTTTTTTGGATCGGTATATACTTGTCATTATCCACTTCAACCATTTTAATTCCCCCCTTTTAAATTATTGTACTGGTTGATGTGTATGTATATATATATATATATATATATATATATATATATATATAGATATATATCTATATATATATATATATATATATTTCAACCATTATCACCTACAGTACAGTAGCATACAGTGCTCCCACTGCAGCAAGGGATTCTGGGAAATGACATGCAATGTTTACTCGCTCATCCCACAACGTGGCGGTATCAAATATAGCGTTTTCCCAGTTATTATATCCCTGCAGGATGTAGGATAATCCCAGCCAAACCCACATACTTACTACATTCCCGTTATGTCACATGTATTATTTCCTGTGAAGGAAGCGCTATGTATATTCCCATTATGGTCACAAATTGGACGATACTGTATTTCCATTATGTCTCCTATTATTTTCCCATGATATCTCATAGAATACTGTCATCCAAAACCACATCATTATTGAATGATTGAAAATGATGCCTCCGTTTTATGTCAAGATTGTCTTGACACTTAGACCCCCAAGATTTCAATAGCGCCTCACTTAAAAGATGACATTATTTTTGATTCAAATGAACTTTTATGGTGCAGAAGCCGCATGGTGCCTGTGCCTACAGTGTATGTATTTGTCAGTGTGTCTCTATCTGCATTTCTGTCTCTTGCTGGCCGCCAGCCTGTGTGATGATGTCAGCCTGTCTGTGATGTAAGAGAGACATTGTGATATCATCACATACTGTAGGCAGGATGGCAGGTGTAAAGCTTCTAAAAGAGAGAGGGAGGGAGAGAGGTAGAGGAGAGAGAGGGAGAAAGAGGGAGAGAGAGAGCAAGCAGCTCCTCCCTCCCATGCAAATGACTGGAGGCAGAGGAGTAGAGGGACAGAAGCCTGTGCTGCTTGTAATGGGACAGGATTTGGGGTGCTGTTTCATGCTCTATCTCCCTCCCTCCCACTGTCTCAGGTGCAGAAAGTTTTCAAGGGAGAGAGGAAAGGAAGAGGAAAATGGAAGCTGAGGAGAGCTGGTCCTGTCCCTCTTGTTGGTAAAGAGGGGGCATCCAGAAAGAGGTAAGGAGATAGTTTTATTTTAATTCAAGAAGGAGTGCCTGGTGGCGTAGCTGGTGTGCTCTGTCACACTACAGACCCCTCCCTGTGTGTGTGCGTGCGTGCGTGCGTGCGTGCGTGCGTGCGTGCGTGCGTGCGTGCGTGCGTGCGTCTGCAGGGGGTATCTGTCCCATCCATAGATATCAGGGGTACTGCAGCTGCTGCTGCTGTTCAAACTTTTGCTTTAGGCCCATTCCTTTGATGTTAATAAGCGTTTCTAGTACAATCTTTTTCGCTCTGTTCACCCACATCTTTACATTACCTCGTGTGTGTGTGTGTGTGTGTGTGTGTGTATGTGTATGTGTGTGTACGTGTGTATAGCATGTGTTTGAAACACTATACTGTATCTGCATAGAAAAAAAGCCTTCTTTTAGTAATGTACAGTTCAAATACTGTATGAACATGACCCCATCTCATCTCATCCCCCTGACTCTGGATACAAAACATTCATGTATTCGTTTGCAACTTTTCATACAATTTGCTTGCACCATTTCAGAGAAATTAAATATTTAAAATGGAAATAAATTGGTAACTGCAGTAACAAACAACACTGTACATGCTAATAGTACATCCATGTAAGCAGTACATACATGCTCAGGAGTTGTTTTTTTGGATCGGTATATACTTGTCATTATCCACTTCAACCATTTTAATTCCCCCCTTTTAAATTATTGTACTGGTTGATGTGTATGTATATATATATATATATATATATATATATATATATATATATATATAGATATATATCTATATATATATATATATATATATATATTTCAACCATTATCACCTACAGTACAGTAGCATACAGTGCTCCCACTGCAGCAAGGGATTCTGGGAAATGACATGCAATGTTTACTCGCTCATCCCACAACGTGGCGGTATCAAATATAGCGTTTTCCCAGTTATTATATCCCTGCAGGATGTAGGATAATCCCAGCCAAACCCACATACTTACTACATTCCCGTTATGTCACATGTATTATTTCCTGTGAAGGAAGCGCTATGTATATTCCCATTATGGTCACAAATTGGACGATACTGTATTTCCATTATGTCTCCTATTATTTTCCCATGATATCTCATAGAATACTGTCATCCAAAAGCACATCATTATTGAATGATTGAAAATGATGCCTCCGTTTTATGTCAAGATTGTCTTGACACTTAGACCCCCAAGATTTCAATAGCGCCTCACTTAAAAGATGACATTATTTTTGATTCAAATGAACTTTTATGGTGCAGAAGCCGCATGGTGCCTGTGCCTACAGTGTATGTATTTGTCAGTGTGTCTCTATCTGCATTTCTGTCTCTTGCTGGCCGCCAGCCTGTGTGATGATGTCAGCCTGTCTGTGATGTAAGAGAGACATTGTGATATCATCACATACTGTAGGCAGGATGGCAGGTGTAAAGCTTCTAAAAGAGAGAGGGAGGGAGAGAGGTAGAGGAGAGAGAGGGAGAAAGAGGGAGAGAGAGAGCAAGCAGCTCCTCCCTCCCATGCAAATGACTGGAGGCAGAGGAGTAGAGGGACAGAAGCCTGTGCTGCTTGTAATGGGACAGGATTTGGGGTGCTGTTTCATGCTCTATCTCCCTCCCTCCCACTGTCTCAGGTGCAGAAAGTTTTCAAGGGAGAGAGGAAAGGAAGAGGAAAATGGAAGCTGAGGAGAGCTGGTCCTGTCCCTCTTGTTGGTAAAGAGGGGGCATCCAGAAAGAGGTAAGGAGATAGTTTTATTTTAATTCAAGAAGGAGTGCCTGGTGGCGTAGCTGGTGTGCTCTGTCACACTACAGACCCCTCCCTGTGTGTGTGTGTGTGTGTGTGCGTGCGTGCGTGCGTGCGTGCGTGCGTGCGTGCGTCTGCAGGGGGTATCTGTCCCATCCATAGATATCAGGGGTACTGCAGCTGCTGCTGCTGTTCAAACTTTTGCTTTAGGCCCATTCCTTTGATGTTAATAAGCGTTTCTAGTACAATCTTTTTCGCTCTGTTCACCCACATCTTTACATTACCTCGTGTGTGTGTGTGTGTGTGTGTGTGTGTGTGTGTGTGTGTATGTGTATGTGTGTGTACGTGTGTATAGCATGTGTTTGAAACACTATACTGTATCTGCATAGAAAAAAAGCCTTCTTTTAGTAATGTACAGTTCAAATACTGTATGAACATGACCCCATCTCATCTCATCCCCCTGACTCTGGATACAAAACATTCATGTATTCGTTTGCAACTTTTCATACAATTTGCTTGCACCATTTCAGAGAAATTAAATATTTAAAATGGAAATAAATTGGTAACTGCAGTAACAAACAACACTGTACATGCTAATAGTACATCCATGTAAGCAGTACATACATGCTCAGGAGTTGTTTTTTTGGATCGGTATATACTTGTCATTATCCACTTCAACCATTTTAATTCCCCCCTTTTAAATTATTGTACTGGTTGATGTGTATGTATATATATATATATATATAGATATATATCTATATATATATATATATATATATATATTTCAACCATTATCACCTACAGTACAGTAGCATACAGTGCTCCCACTGCAGCAAGGGATTCTGGGAAATGACATGCAATGTTTACTCGCTCATCCCACAACGTGGCGGTATCAAATATAGCGTTTTCCCAGTTATTATATCCCTGCAGGATGTAGGATAATCCCAGCCAAACCCACATACTTACTACATTCCCGTTATGTCACATGTATTATTTCCTGTGAAGGAAGCGCTATGTATATTCCCATTATGGTCACAAATTGGACGATACTGTATTTCCATTATGTCTCCTATTATTTTCCCATGATATCTCATAGAATACTGTCATCCAAAACCACATCATTATTGAATGATTGAAAATGATGCCTCCGTTTTATGTCAAGATTGTCTTGACACTTAGACCCCCAAGATTTCAATAGCGCCTCACTTAAAAGATGACATTATTTTTGATTCAAATGAACTTTTATGGTGCAGAAGCCGCATGGTGCCTGTGCCTACAGTGTATGTATTTGTCAGTGTGTCTCTATCTGCATTTCTGTCTCTTGCTGGCCGCCAGCCTGTGTGATGATGTCAGCCTGTCTGTGATGTAAGAGAGACATTGTGATATCATCACATACTGTAGGCAGGATGGCAGGTGTAAAGCTTCTAAAAGAGAGAGGGAGGGAGAGAGGTAGAGGAGAGAGAGGGAGAAAGAGGGAGAGAGAGAGCAAGCAGCTCCTCCCTCCCATGCAAATGACTGGAGGCAGAGGAGTAGAGGGACAGAAGCCTGTGCTGCTTGTAATGGGACAGGATTTGGGGTGCTGTTTCATGCTCTATCTCCCTCCCTCCCACTGTCTCAGGTGCAGAAAGTTTTCAAGGGAGAGAGGAAAGGAAGAGGAAAATGGAAGCTGAGGAGAGCTGGTCCTGTCCCTCTTGTTGGTAAAGAGGGGGCATCCAGAAAGAGGTAAGGAGATAGTTTTATTTTAATTCAAGAAGGAGTGCCTGGTGGCGTAGCTGGTGTGCTCTGTCACACTACAGACCCCTCCCTGTGTGTGTGCGTGCGTGCGTGCGTGCGTGCGTGCGTGCGTGCGTGCGTGCGTGCGTCTGCAGGGGGTATCTGTCCCATCCATAGATATCAGGGGTACTGCAGCTGCTGCTGCTGTTCAAACTTTTGCTTTAGGCCCATTCCTTTGATGTTAATAAGCGTTTCTAGTACAATCTTTTTCGCTCTGTTCACCCACATCTTTACATTACCTCGTGTGTGTGTGTGTGTGTGTGTGTGTGTGTGTGTGTATGTGTATGTGTGTGTACGTGTGTATAGCATGTGTTTGAAACACTATACTGTATCTGCATAGAAAAAAAGCCTTCTTTTAGTAATGTACAGTTCAAATACTGTATGAACATGACCCCATCTCATCTCATCCCCCTGACTCTGGATACAAAACATTCATGTATTCGTTTGCAACTTTTCATACAATTTGCTTGCACCATTTCAGAGAAATTAAATATTTAAAATGGAAATAAATTGGTAACTGCAGTAACAAACAACACTGTACATGCTAATAGTACATCCATGTAAGCAGTACATACATGCTCAGGAGTTGTTTTTTTGGATCGGTATATACTTGTCATTATCCACTTCAACCATTTTAATTCCCCCCTTTTAAATTATTGTACTGGTTGATGTGTATGTATATATATATATATATATATATATATATATATATATATATAGATATATATCTATATATATATATATATATATATATATTTCAACCATTATCACCTACAGTACAGTAGCATACAGTGCTCCCACTGCAGCAAGGGATTCTGGGAAATGACATGCAATGTTTACTCGCTCATCCCACAACGTGGCGGTATCAAATATAGCGTTTTCCCAGTTATTATATCCCTGCAGGATGTAGGATAATCCCAGCCAAACCCACATACTTACTACATTCCCGTTATGTCACATGTATTATTTCCTGTGAAGGAAGCGCTATGTATATTCCCATTATGGTCACAAATTGGACGATACTGTATTTCCATTATGTCTCCTATTATTTTCCCATGATATCTCATAGAATACTGTCATCCAAAAGCACATCATTATTGAATGATTGAAAATGATGCCTCCGTTTTATGTCAAGATTGTCTTGACACTTAGACCCCCAAGATTTCAATAGCGCCTCACTTAAAAGATGACATTATTTTTGATTCAAATGAACTTTTATGGTGCAGAAGCCGCATGGTGCCTGTGCCTACAGTGTATGTATTTGTCAGTGTGTCTCTATCTGCATTTCTGTCTCTTGCTGGCCGCCAGCCTGTGTGATGATGTCAGCCTGTCTGTGATGTAAGAGAGACATTGTGATATCATCACATACTGTAGGCAGGATGGCAGGTGTAAAGCTTCTAAAAGAGAGAGGGAGGGAGAGAGGTAGAGGAGAGAGAGGGAGAAAGAGGGAGAGAGAGAGCAAGCAGCTCCTCCCTCCCATGCAAATGACTGGAGGCAGAGGAGTAGAGGGACAGAAGCCTGTGCTGCTTGTAATGGACAGGATTTGGGGTGCTGTTTCATGCTCTATCTCCCTCCCTCCCACTGTCTCAGGTGCAGAAAGTTTTCAAGGGAGAGAGGAAAGGAAGAGGAAAATGGAAGCTGAGGAGAGCTGGTCCTGTCCCTCTTGTTGGTAAAGAGGGGCATCCAGAAAGAGGTAAGGAGATAGTTTTATTTTAATTCAAGAAGGAGTGCCTGGTGGCGTAGCTGGTGTGCTCTGTCACACTACAGACCCCTCCCTGTGTGTGTGTGTGCGTGCGTGCGTGCGTGCGTGCGTGCGTCTGCAGGGGGTATCTGTCCCATCCATAGATATCAGGGGTACTGCAGCTGCTGCTGCTGTTCAACACTTTTGCTTTAGGCCCATTCCTTTGATGTTAATAAGCGTTTCTAGTACAATCTTTTTCGCTCTGTTCACCCACATCTTTACATTACCTCGTGTGTGTGTGTGTGTGTGTGTGTGTGTGTGTGTGTGTGTGTATGTGTATGTGTGTGTACGTGTGTATAGCATGTGTTTGAAACACTATACTGTATCTGCATAGAAAAAAAGCCTTCTTTTAGTAATGTACAGTTCAAATACTGTATGAACATGACCCCATCTCATCTCATCCCCCTGACTCTGGATACAAAACATTCATGTATTCGTTTGCAACTTTTCATACAATTTGCTTGCACCATTTCAGAGAAATTAAATATTTAAAATGGAAATAAATTGGTAACTGCAGTAACAAACAACACTGTACATGCTAATAGTACATCCATGTAAAGCAGTACATACATGCTCAGGAGTTGTTTTTTTGGATCGGTATATACTTGTCATTATCCACTTCAACCATTTTAATTCCCCCCTTTTAAATTATTGTACTGGTTGATGTGTATGTATATATATATATATATATATATATATATATATATATATATATAGATATATATCTATATATATATATATATATATATATATTTCAACCATTATCACCTACAGTACAGTAGCATACAGTGCTCCCACTGCAGCAAGGGATTCTGGGAAATGACATGCAATGTTTACTCGCTCATCCCACAACGTGGCGGTATCAAATATAGCGTTTTCCCAGTTATTATATCCCTGCAGGATGTAGGATAATCCCAGCCAAACCCACATACTTACTACATTCCCGTTATGTCACATGTATTATTTCCTGTGAAGGAAGCGCTATGTATATTCCCATTATGGTCACAAATTGGACGATACTGTATTTCCATTATGTCTCCTATTATTTTCCCATGATATCTCATAGAATACTGTCATCCAAAACCACATCATTATTGAATGATTGAAAATGATGCCTCCGTTTTATGTCAAGATTGTCTTGACACTTAGACCCCCAAGATTTCAATAGCGCCTCACTTAAAAGATGACATTATTTTTGATTCAAATGAACTTTTATGGTGCAGAAGCCGCATGGTGCCTGTGCCTACAGTGTATGTATTTGTCAGTGTGTCTCTATCTGCATTTCTGTCTCTTGCTGGCCGCCAGCCTGTGTGATGATGTCAGCCTGTCTGTGATGTAAGAGAGACATTGTGATATCATCACATACTGTAGGCAGGATGGCAGGTGTAAAGCTTCTAAAAGAGAGAGGGAGGGAGAGAGGTAGAGGAGAGAGAGGGAGAAAGAGGGAGAGAGAGAGCAAGCAGCTCCTCCCTCCCATGCAAATGACTGGAGGCAGAGGAGTAGAGGGACAGAAGCCTGTGCTGCTTGTAATGGGACAGGATTTGGGGTGCTGTTTCATGCTCTATCTCCCTCCCTCCCACTGTCTCAGGTGCAGAAAGTTTTCAAGGAGAGAGGAAAGGAAGAGGAAAATGGAAGCTGAGGAGAGCTGGTCCTGTCCCTCTTGTTGGTAAAGAGGGGGCATCCAGAAAGAGGTAAGGAGATAGTTTTATTTTAATTCAAGAAGGAGTGCCTGGTGGCGTAGCTGGTGTGCTCTGTCACACTACAGACCCCTCCCTGTGTGTGTGTGTGCGTGCGTGCGTGCGTGCGTGCGTGCGTGCGTCTGCAGGGGGTATCTGTCCCATCCATAGATATCAGGGGTACTGCAGCTGCTGCTGCTGTTCAAACTTTTGCTTTAGGCCCATTCCTTTGATGTTAATAAGCGTTTCTAGTACAATCTTTTTCGCTCTGTTCACCCACATCTTTACATTACCTCGTGTGTGTGTGTGTGTGTGTGTGTGTGTGTGTGTGTGTGTATGTGTATGTGTGTGTACGTGTGTATAGCATGTGTTTGAAACACTATACTGTATCTGCATAGAAAAAAAGCCTTCTTTTAGTAATGTACAGTTCAAATACTGTATGAACATGACCCCATCTCATCTCATCCCCCTGACTCTGGATACAAAACATTCATGTATTCGTTTGCAACTTTTCATACAATTTGCTTGCACCATTTCAGAGAAATTAAATATTTAAAATGGAAATAAATTGGTAACTGCAGTAACAAACAACACTGTACATGCTAATAGTACATCCATGTAAGCAGTACATACATGCTCAGGAGTTGTTTTTTTGGATCGGTATATACTTGTCATTATCCACTTCAACCATTTTAATTCCCCCCTTTTAAATTATTGTACTGGTTGATGTGTATGTATATATATATATATATATATATATATATATATATATATATAGATATATATCTATATATATATATATATATATATATATTTCAACCATTATCACCTACAGTACAGTAGCATACAGTGCTCCCACTGCAGCAAGGGATTCTGGGAAATGACATGCAATGTTTACTCGCTCATCCCACAACGTGGCGGTATCAAATATAGCGTTTTCCCAGTTATTATATCCCTGCAGGATGTAGGATAATCCCAGCCAAACCCACATACTTACTACATTCCCGTTATGTCACATGTATTATTTCCTGTGAAGGAAGCGCTATGTATATTCCCATTATGGTCACAAATTGGACGATACTGTATTTCCATTATGTCTCCTATTATTTTCCCATGATATCTCATAGAATACTGTCATCCAAAACCACATCATTATTGAATGATTGAAAATGATGCCTCCGTTTTATGTCAAGATTGTCTTGACACTTAGACCCCCAAGATTTCAATAGCGCCTCACTTAAAAGATGACATTATTTTTGATTCAAATGAACTTTTATGGTGCAGAAGCCGCATGGTGCCTGTGCCTACAGTGTATGTATTTGTCAGTGTGTCTCTATCTGCATTTCTGTCTCTTGCTGGCCGCCAGCCTGTGTGATGATGTCAGCCTGTCTGTGATGTAAGAGAGACATTGTGATATCATCACATACTGTAGGCAGGATGGCAGGTGTAAAGCTTCTAAAAGAGAGAGGGAGGGAGAGAGGTAGAGGAGAGAGAGGGAGAAAGAGGGAGAGAGAGAGCAAGCAGCTCCTCCCTCCCATGCAAATGACTGGAGGCAGAGGAGTAGAGGGACAGAAGCCTGTGCTGCTTGTAATGGGACAGGATTTGGGGTGCTGTTTCATGCTCTATCTCCCTCCCTCCCACTGTCTCAGGTGCAGAAAGTTTTCAAGGGAGAGAGGAAAGGAAGAGGAAAATGGAAGCTGAGGAGAGCTGGTCCTGTCCCTCTTGTTGGTAAAGAGGGGGCATCCAGAAAGAGGTAAGGAGATAGTTTTATTTTAATTCAAGAAGGAGTGCCTGGTGGCGTAGCTGGTGTGCTCTGTCACACTACAGACCCCTCCCTGTGTGTGTGTGTGCGTGCGTGCGTGCGTGCGTGCGTGCGTGCGTGCGTGCGTCTGCAGGGGGTATCTGTCCCATCCATAGATATCAGGGGTACTGCAGCTGCTGCTGCTGTTCAAACTTTTGCTTTAGGCCCATTCTTTGATGTTAATAAGCGTTTCTAGTACAATCTTTTTCGCTCTGTTCACCCACATCTTTACATTACCTCGTGTGTGTGTGTGTGTGTGTGTGTGTGTGTGTGTGTATGTGTATGTGTGTGTACGTGTGTATAGCATGTGTTTGAAACACTATACTGTATCTGCATAGAAAAAAAGCCTTCTTTTAGTAATGTACAGTTCAAATACTGTATGAACATGACCCATCTCATCTCATCCCCCTGACTCTGGATACAAAACATTCATGTATTCGTTTGCAACTTTTCATACAATTTGCTTGCACCATTTCAGAGAAATTAAATATTTAAAATGGAAATAAATTGGTAACTGCAGTAACAAACAACACTGTACATGCTAATAGTACATCCATGTAAGCAGTACATACATGCTCAGGAGTTTGTTTTTTTGGATCGGTATATACTTGTCATTATCCACTTCAACCATTTTAATTCCCCCCTTTTAAATTATTGTACTGGTTGATGTGTATATATATATATATATATATATATATATATATATATATATATATATATTAGATATATATCTATATATATATATATATATATATATATTTCAACCATTATCACCTACAGTACAGTAGCATACAGTGCTCCCACTGCAGCAAGGGATTCTGGGAAATGACATGCAATGTTTACTCGCTCATCCCACAACGTGGCGGTATCAAATATAGCGTTTTCCCAGTTATTATATCCCTGCAACAGGATGTAGGATAATCCCAGCCAAACCCACATACTTACTACATTCCCGTTATGTCACATGTATTATTTCCTGTGAAGGAAGCGCTATGTATATTCCCATTATGGTCACAAATTGGACGATACTGTATTTCCATTATGTCTCCTATTATTTTCCCATGATATCTCATAGAATACTGTCATCCAAAACCACATCATTATTGAATGATTGAAAATGATGCCTCCGTTTTATGTCAAGATTGTCTTGACACTTAGACCCCAAGATTTCAATAGCGCCTCACTTAAAAGATGACATTATTTTTGATTCAAATGAACTTTTATGGTGCAGAAGCCGCATGGTGCCTGTGCCTACAGTGTATGTATTTGTCAGTGTGTCTCTATCTGCATTTCTGTCTTCTTGCTGGCCGCCAGCCTGTGTGATGATGTCAGCCTGTCTGTGATGTAAGAGAGACATTGTGATATCATCACATACTGTAGGCAGGATGGCAGGTGTAAAGCTTCTAAAAGAGAGAGGGAGGGAGAGAGGTAGAGGAGAGAGAGGGAGAAAGAGGAGAGAGAGAGCAAGCAGCTCCTCCCTCCCATGCAAATGACTGGAGGCAGAGGAGTAGAGGGACAGAAGCCTGTGCTGCTTGTAATGGGACAGGATTTGGGGTGCTGTTTCATGCTCTATCTCCCTCCCTCCCACTGTCTCAGGTGCAGAAGTTTTCAAGGGAGAGAGGAAAGGAAGAGGAAAATGGAAGCTGAGGAGAGCTGGTCCTGTCCCTCTTGTTGGTAAAGAGGGGGCATCCAGAAAGAGGTAAGGAGATAGTTTTATTTTAATTCAAGAAGGAGTGCCTGGTGGCGTAGCTGGTGTGCTCTGTCACACTACAGACCCCTCCCTGTGTGTGTGTGTGCGTGCGTGCGTGCGTGCGTGCGTGCGTCTGCAGGGGGTATCTGTCCCGCGTGCGTGCGTGCGTGCGTGCGTCTGCAGGGGGTATCTGTCCCATCCATAGATAT